>NC_057804.1:650672762-650940449 GCF_018294505.1 Triticum aestivum
CCAGTCTCGATCCGTGTCAACCCAAGAGACACTTTCGGAGATACCTGTAGTGTACCTTTATAGTTACCCAATTACGTTGTGACGTTTGGTACACCCAAAGCACTCCTACGGTATCCGGGAGTTACACGATCTCATGGTCTAAGGAAAAGATACTTGACATTGGAAAAGCACTAGCAAACGAACTACACGATCTTGGGCTATGCTTAGGATAGGGTCTTGTCCATCACATCATTCTCCCAATGATGTGATCCCGTTATCAACGACATCTAATGTCCATAGTTAGGAAACCATGACTATCTGTTGATCAACGAGCTAGTCAACTAGAGGCTCACTAGGGACATATTATGGTTTATGTATTCACACGTGTATTACGATTTCCAGAAAATACAATTATAGCATGAATAAAGACAATTATCATGAACAAGGAAATATAATAATAATCCTTTTATTATTGCCTCTAGGGCATATTTCCAACAGTTTCCCACTTGCACTAGAGTCACTAATCTAGTTACATTGTGATGAATCGAACAACCCTAGAGTTCTGGTGTTGATCATGTTTTGCTCGCGGAAGAGGTTTAGTCAACGGATCAGCGACATTCAGATCTGTATGTACTTTGCAAATATCTATGTCTCCATCTTGAACATTTTCACGGATGGAGTTGAAACGACGCTTGAAGTGCCTGGTCTTCTTGTGAATCCTGGCCTCCTTGGCAAGGGCAATAGCTCCAGTGTTGTCACAGAAGAGTTTGATCTGCCCCGACGCCTTGGGTATGACTCCTAGGTTGGTGATGAACTCCTTCACCGAAATTGCTTCATGCGCTGCCTCCAAGGCTGCCATGTACTCCGCTTCACATGTCGATCCCGCCACGACGCTCTGCTTGCAGCTGCACTAGCTTACTGCTCCACCATTCAACATATACACGTATCCAGTTTGTGACTTAGAGTCATCCAGATCTGGGTCGAAGCTAGCGTCGACGTAACCCTTTACGACAAGCTCTTCGTCACCTCCATAAACGAGAAACATGTCCTTTGTCCTTTTCAGGCACTTCAGGATATTCTTGACCGTTGTCCAGTGTTCCTTGCGGGATTACTTTGGTACCTTCCTACCAAACTTACGACAAGGTTTACATCAGGTCTGGTACATAGCATGGCATACATAATAGATCTTATGGCTGAAGCATAGGGGATGACACTCATCTCTTCTTTATCTTTTGTCGTGGTCGGGAATTGAGCCGAGCTCAATCTCACACCTTGCAATACAGGCAAGAATCCTTTCTTGGACTGATCCATTTTGAACTTCTTCGAAATCTTATCAAGGTATGTGCTTTGTGAAAGACCTATGAGGCGTCTCGATCTATCCCTATAGATCTTGATGCCTAATATGTAAGCAGCTTCTCCAAGGTCCTTCATTGAAAAAAACTTATTCAAGTAGGGCTTAATGTTGTCCAAAAGTTCTATATCATTTCCCATCAAGAGTATGTCATCTACATATAATATGAGAAATGCTACAGAGCTCCCACTCACTTTCTTGTAAACGCAGGCTTCTCCATAAGTCTGCATAAACCCAAACGCTTTGATCATCTCATCAAAGCGAATGTTCCAACTCCGAGATGCTTGCACCAGCCCATAAATGTATCACTGGAGCTTGCATATTTTGTTAGCATTCTTAGGATTGACAAAACCCTCCGGCTGCATCATATATAGTTCTTCCTTAAGATGCCCGTTAAGGAATGCCGTTTTGACGTCCATCTGCCATATCTCATAATCATAGTATGTGGAAATTGCTAACATGATTTGGACAGACTTCAGCTTCGCTACGGGAGAGAAAGTCTCATCGTAGTCAACCCCTTGAACTTGCCGATAACCCTTAGCGACAAGTTGAGCTTTATAGATGGTAATATTACCATCCGCGTCCGTCTTCTTCTTAAAGATCCATTTGTTTTCTATCGCTCGCCGATCATCGGGCAAGTCTGTCAAAGTCCATACTTTGATTTCATACATGGATTCTATCTCGGATTGCATGGCCTCAAACCATTTGTTGGAATCTGGGCCCGCCATTGCTTCTTCATAGTTCGAATGTTCACCGTTGTCTAACAACATGATTTCCAGGACAGGGTTGCCATACCACACTGGTGTGGAACGTGTCCTTGTGGACCTACGAAGTTCAGTAGCAACTTGATCTAAAGTACCTTGATCATCATCATTAATTTCCTCTCCAGTTGGCGTAGGCACCACAGGAACATTTTCCTGAGCTGCACTACTTTCCGGTTCAAGAGGTAGTACTTCATCGAGTTCTACTTTCCTCCCACTTACTTCTTTCGAGAGAAACTCTTTTTCCAGAAAGGATCTGTTCTTGGCAACAAAGATCTTTCCCTCGGATCTTAAGTAGAAGGTATACCCAATGGTTTCCTTGGGGTATCCTATGAAGACGCATTTTTCCGACTTGGGTTTGAGCTTTTCAGGTTGAAGTTTCTTGACATAAGCATCGTTTCCCCAAACTTTTAGAAACGACAGCTTAGGTTACTTCCCAAACCACAATTCATACGGTGTCGTCTCAACGGATTTAGACGGAGCCCCATTTAAAGTGAATGTAGCTGTCTCTAGAGCGTATCCCCAAAATGATAGCGGTAAATCGGTAAGAGACATCATAGACCGCACCATATACAATAGAGTGCGATTACGATGTTCGGACACACAATTACGCTGAGGTGTTCCAGGCGGCGTGAGTTGTGAAACGATTCCACATTTCCTTAAGTGTGTACCAAATTCGTGACTTAAGTATTCTCCCCCACAATCTGATCGTAGGAACTTTATCTTTCGGTCACGTTGATTCCCTACCTCATTCTGAAATTCCTTGAACTTTTCAAAGGTCTCAGACTTGTGTTTCATCAAGTAGACATACCCATATCTACTCAAGTCATTAGTGAGAGTGAGAACATAATGATATCCTCCGCGAGCCTCAACGCTCATTGGACCGCACACATCGGTATGTATGATTTCCAATAAGTTGGTTGCTCGCTCCATTGTTCCGGAGAACGGAGTCTTGGTCATTTTGCCCATGAGGCATGGTTTGCATGTGTCAAATGATTCATAATCGTTAGACTCTAAAAGTCCATTAGCATGGAGCTTCTTCATGCGCTTGACACCAATGTGACCAAGGCGGCAGTGCCACAAGTATGTGGGACTATCGTTATCAACTTTACATCTTTTGGTATTCACACTATGAATATGTGTAACATTACGTTCGAGATTCGTTAAGAATAAACCATTTACCATCGGGGCATGACCATAAAACATATCTCTCATATAAATAGAACAACCATTATTCTCGGATTTAAATGAGTAGCCATCTTGTATTAAACGAGATCCAGATACAATGTTCATGCTCAAACTTGGCACTAAATAACAATTATTGAGGTTTAAAACTAATCCCGTGGGTAAATGTAGAGGGAGCGTGCCGACGGCGACCACATCGACCTTGGAACCATTCCCGACGCACATCGTCACCTCATCCTTCGCCAGTCTCCGCTTATTCCGCAGCTCCTGCTGTGAGTTACAAATATGAGCAACGACACCGGTATCAAATACCCAGGAGTTACTACGAGTACTGGTAAGGTACACATCAATTACATGTATATCACATATACCTTTAGTTTTGCTGGCCTTCTTGTCCGCTAAGTATTTGGGGAAGTTCCGCTTCCAGTGACCCTTCCCTTTGCAATAAAAGCACTCAGTCTCAGGCTGGGTCCATTCTTTGACTTCTTCCCGGCAACTTGCTTACCGGGCGCGGCAACATCCTTGCCGTCCTTCTTGAAGTTCTTCTTGCCCTTGCCCTTCTTGAACTTAGTGGTTTTATTGATCATCAACACTTGATGTTCCTTCTTGATTTCTACCTCTGTTGACTTTAGCATTGAAAATACTTCAGGAATAGTTTTCACCATCCCCTGCATATTGTAGTTCATCACAAAGCTCTTGTAGCTCGGTGGGAGCGACTGAAGGATTCTGTCAATGACCGCCTTGTCCGGGAGGTCAATGTCTAGCTGGGACAGGCGGTTGTGCAACCTAGACATTTTGAGTATACGCTCACTGACAGAACTATTTTCCTCCATATTACAACTATAGAACTTGTCGGAGACTTCATATCTCTCGACCCGGGCATGAGCTTGGAAAACCATTTTCAGCTCCTCGAACATCTCATATGCTCCGTGTTGCTCAAAACGCTTTTGGAGCCCCGGTTCTAAGCTGTAAAGCATGCCGCACTGAACGAAGGAGTAATCATCAGCACGTGACTGCCAAGCGTTCATAACGTCTTGGTTCTCTGGGATGGGTGCATCACCTAGCGGTCCTTCTAGGACATATGATTTCTTGGCAGCTATGAGAATGATCCTTAGGTTCCGGACCCAGTCCGTATAGTTGCTGCCATCATCTTTCAGCTTGGTTTTCTCTAGGAACGCGTTGAAGTTCATGTTGACATGAGCGTTGGCCATTTGATCTACAAGACATATTTTCAAAGGTTTTAGACTAAGTTCATGATAATTAAGTTCATCTAATCAAATTATTTAATGAACTCCCACTCAGAATAGACATCCCTCTAGTCATCTAAGTGTTACACGGTCCGAGTCGACTAGGCCGTGTCCGATCATCACGTGAGACGGACTAGTCATCATCGGTGAACATCTCCATGTTGATTGTATCTTCCATACGACTCATGTTCGACCTTTCGGTCTTTGTGTTCCGAGGCCATGTTTGTACATGCTAGGCTCATCAAGTTAAACCTAAATGTTTTTGCATGTGTAAAACTGTCTTACACCCGTTGTATGTGAACGTAAGAATCTATCACACCCGATCATCACATGGTGCTTCGAAACGACGAACTTTAGCAACGGCGCACAGTTAGGGGGAACACTTTCTTGAAATTATTATAAGGGATTATCTTATTTACTACCGTCGTTCTAAGTAAACAAAATGCATAAACATAATAAACATCACATGCAATTATATAACAGTGACATGATATGGCCAATATCATATAGCTCCTTTGGTCTCCATCTTCGGGGCTCCATGATCATCTTCGTCACCGGCACGACACCATGATCTCCATCATCATGATCTCCATAATCGTGTCTCCATGAAGTTGCTCGCCAACTATTACTTCTACTACTATGGCTAACGGTTTACCAATAAAGTAAAGTAATTACATGGCGATAAATCATTGACACGCAGGTCATACAATAATTAAGACAACTCCTATGGCTCCTGCCGGTTGTCATACTCATCGACATGCAAGTCATGATTCCTATTACAAGAAATTGACCTCATACATCACAAAATATCATTCATCATTCATCACAACTTTTGGCCATATCACATCACAAGGCAATTGCTGCAAAAACAAGTTAGACGTCCTCTAATTGTTGTCGCATCTTTTACGTGGCTGCAATAGGGTTCTAGCAAGAACGTTTTCTTACCTACGAAAAAGCCACAACGTGATTTGTCAACTTCTATTTACCCTTCATAAGGACTCTTTTCATCGAATCCGCTCCAACTAAAGTGGGAGAGACAGACACCCGCTAGCTACCTTATGCAACTAGTGCATGTCAGTCGGTGGAACCTGTCTCACGTAAGCGTACGTGTAAGGTCGGTCCGGGCCGCTTCATCCCACAATACCGCTGAAGCAAAATAAGACTAGTAGTGGCAAGAAAGTTGATAACATCTACGCCCACAACAAAATTTCTACTCGTGCAATAGAGAACTACGCATAGACCTAGCTCATGATGCCACTGTTGGGGAACGTTGCAAAAAATAAATTTTTTCCTACGGTTTCACCAAGATCCATCTATGAGTTCATCTAGCAACGAGTTATATGAGTGCATCTACATACCTTTGTAGATCACGAGCAGAAGCGTTCAAGAGAACGGGGTTGGGGGAGTCGTACTCGTCGTGATCCAAATCACCGATGACCAAGTGCCGAACGGACAGCACCTCCGCGTTCAACACACGTACGGAGTGGATGACGTCTCCTCCTTCTTGATCCAGCAAGGGGGAAGGAGGGGTTGATGAAGATCCAGCAGCACGACGGCGTGGTGGTGGATGCAGCAGAGTTCCGGCAGAGCTTCGCCGAGCTTCTGCGAGAGGGAGAGGTGTAGCAGGGGAGAGGGAGGCGCCAAGACTTCAGGGTGCGGCTGCCCTCCCTCCCCCCTCCTTTATATAGGCCCCAGGGGGGCACCGGCCCTAGAGATGGGATCTCTAGGGGGGCGGCCAAGGGGGGTGGAGTGCCCCCCAAGGCAAGTGGAGGCGCCCCCTCCCCTAGGGTTCCCAACCCTAGGCGTAGAGGGGGGCCCGAGGGGGCGCACCAGCCCTCCAGGGACTGGTTCCCCTCCGACTTCAGCTCACGGGGTCCTCCGGGATAGGTGGCCCCACCCGGTGGACCCCCGGGACCCTTCCGGTGGTCCCGGTACAATACCGTGACCCCCAAAACATTCCCGGTGGCCGACACTGCACTTCCTATATATAATTCTTTACCTCCGGACTATTCCGGAACTCCTCGTGACGTCCGAGATCTTATCTGGGACTCCGAACAACTTTCAGTTTGCTGCATACTCATATTCATACAACCCTAGCGTCACCGAACCTTAAGTGTGTAGACCCTACGGGTTCGGGAGACACGCAGACATGACCGAGACGGCTCTCCGGTCAATAACCAACGGCGGGATCTGGATGCCTATGTTGGCTCCCACATGCTCCTCGATGATCTCATCGGATGAACCACAATGTCGAGAATTCAAGCAACCCCGTATACAATTCCCTTTGTCAATCGGTACGTTACTTGCCTGAGACTCGATCGTCCGTATCCCAATACCTCGTTCAGTCTCGTTACCGACAAGTCAGTTTACTCGTACCGTAATGCATGATCCCGTGACCAGACACTTGGTCAAATTGAGCTCATTATGATGATGCATTACCGAGTGGGCCCAGAGATACCTCTCCGTCATACGGAGTGACAAATCCCAGTCTCGATCCGTATCAACCCAACAGACACTTTTGGAGATACCTGTAATGCACCTTTATAGTCACCCAGTTATGTTGTGACGTTTGGTACACCCAAAGCACTCCTACGGTATCCGGGAGTTACACGATCTCATGGTCTAAGGAAAAGATACTTGACATTGGAAAAGCTCTAGCAAACAAACTACACGATCTTGTGCTATGCTTAGGATTGGGTCTTGTCCATCACATCATTCTCCCAATGATGTGATCCCGTTATCAATGACATCTAATGTCCATAGTTAGGAAACCATGACTATCTGTTGATCAACGAGATAGTCAACTAGAGGCTCACTAGGGACATATTATGGTCTATGTATTTACACGTGTATTACGATTTCCGGAAAATACAATTATAGCATGAATAAAGACAATTATTATTGCCTCTAGGGCATATTTCCAACAGTCTCCCACTTGCACTAGAGTCAATAATCTAGTTACATTGTGATGAATCGAACACCCATAGAGTTCTGGTGTTGATCATGTTTTGCTCGCGGAAGAGGTTTAGTCAACGGATCTGCGACAATCAGATCCGTATGTACTTTGCAAATATCTATGTCTCCATCTTGAACATTTTCATGGATGGAGTTGAAACGACACTTGATTTGCCTAGTCTTCTTGTGAAACCTGGGCTCCTTGGCAAGGGCAATAGCTCCAGTGTTGTCACAGAAGAGTTTGATCGGCCCCGACGCATTGGGTATGACTCCTAGGTCGGTGATGAACTCCTTCACCCAAATTGCTTCATGCGCTGCCTCCGAGGCTGCCATGTACTCCTCTTAACATGTAGATCCCGCCACAACGCTCTGCTTGCAGCTGCACCAGCTTACTGCTCCACCATTGAACATATACACGTATCCGGTTTGTGACTTAGAGTCATCTAGATCTATGTCGAAGCTAGCGTCGACGTAACCCTTTACGACGAGCTCTTCGTCAGCTCCATAAACGAGAAACATGTCCTTTGTCCTTTTCAGGTACTTCAGGATATTCTTGACCGATGTCTAGTGTTCCTTGTCGGGTTTACTTTGGTACCTTCCTACCAAACTTACGGCAAGGTTTACATCTGGTCTGGTACACAACATGGCATACATAATAGATCCTATGGCTGAAGCATAGGGGATGACACTCATCTCTTCTTTATCTTTTGCCATGGTCGGGCATTGAGCCGAGCTCAATCTCACACCTTGCAATACAGGCAAGAATCCTTTCTTGGACTGAAACATTTTGAACTTCTTCAAAATCTTATCAAGGTATGTGCTCTGTGCATGACCTATGAGGCGTCTCGATCTGTCCCTATAGATCTTGATGCCTAATATGTAAGCAACTTCTCCAAGGTCCTTTTCATTGAAAAAACTTATTCAAGTAGGCCTTAATGCTGTCCAAAAGTTCTATATCATTTCCCATCAAGAGTATGTCATCTACATATAATATGAGAAATGCTACAAAGCTCCCACTCACTTTCTTGTAAACGCAGGCTTCTCCATAAGTCTGCATAAACCCAAACGCTTTGATCATCTCGTCAAAGCGAATGTTCCAACTCCGAGATGCTTGCACCATCCCATAAATAGATTGCTGGAGCTTGCATACTTTGTTAGCATTATTAGGATCGACAAAACCCTCCGGATGCATCATATACAGTTCTTCCTTAAGATGCCCGTTAAGGGATGCCGTTTTGATGTCCATCTGCCATATCTCATAATCATAGTATGCGGCAATTGCTAACATGATTCAGACGGACTTCAGCTTTGTTACGGGTGAGAAAGTCTCATCGTAGTCAACCCCTTGAACTTGCCGATAACCCTTAGTGACAAGTCGAGCTTTATAGATGGTAATATTACCATCCGCGTCCGTCTTCTTCTTAAAGATCCATTTGTTTTCTATCGCTCGCCGATCATCGGGCAAGTCTGTCAAAGTCCATACTTTGTTTTCATACATGGATTCTATCTCGGATTGCATGGCCTCAAGCCATTTGTTGGAATCTAGGCCCTCCATTGCTTCTTCATAGTTTGAAGGTTCACCGTTGTCTAACAACATAATTTCCAGGACAGGGTTGCCATACCACTCTGGTGTGGAACTGTCACGACCGGGTTTTCCGGGTAATAAATTTCCAGAAAAGACCGTCGTGCTCATCAGCCCCAGGATTACTGTTAGCTGATGAGGTTCCAACTTGATACAGAAATTCCAAGCAAAAATACAAAAAAATATGTAGTACAAGACCATTCTGGCCTGTGAGTACAACAAATGGTTTCTAGCGGTTGATGGCGGAAGCGGGTTGTGAAACATCAGTGTCTATGGGACTCCATTTCCCACGGGAACAGCTGACCAGGTTAATTCCTATCTTCGCGAGGCTGCTATCTCCATTGAGTGGGTTCCGGGGCTGGCATCGCGTCGCTCCTCTCCGTGCAAGAAAAATCTGGCCAAGACAATAGCCAGGGACAAGCCAGTGAGTACTTTGAATGTACTTGCAAACATTATGAACACAGGTATAATATAACAATGATGTGCTGAAAAATATTTTATGCTCATGACGTCAGTCACAAAAGATAAATAAATCTCGGATGCGTGCAAGCAAGTTATTTATAAAATTGCAATAACATGGTAGTATAAAAATTTATGAAACAAATAACATGTAATGCCACAGTCGGGCGTCTTAGCGACGCCACATAGAGGGCTTTAAAAGAAGTGCCACAGTCGGGCATCTGAGCGACGCCACAAAAAGGGCTTTAAAAGAAATGCCACAGTCGGGCGTCTGGGCGACGCCACATAAAGGGCTTTAAAAGAAATGCCACAGTCGGGCGTCTGAGCGACGCCACATAAAGGGCTTTAAAAGTAATGCCACAGTCGGGCGTCTGGGCGACGCCACATAAAGGGCTTTAAAAGAAACAATCATAGTGAATATCCCGGAGGTAGAACCATCCCAGAGATATTCGGTAATAACAATAATATCACGGGTTAGTCAACAATAATAATAATCATAGATATCACAAGTCACGAGTAGTAATTCCATTTCTGGTTAACCGTTTCACCTCCGAAGACCGACACTAAGACCGACACCTGACCCATCCCAGAATGTAATCCTTAACCTTGGACACGGCTATTCGAATAGGTTTAATCTCTGCAGAGGGTGTACTCCTTACCCACGAGTAACGGATTTCTTTAGTCCATTGGGACTAATTCTGTCTATGGTCTTTTTGTTGAAAACACACCTAACTTGCACACACCAGCTTATCTCACACGTGTCTGGAATCACCCACGACACCTGTTAAGCAAACTCTAAGTGGGGAGGCTACAACCTCGCGTAGCATGGGATCAAATTTATATCGCGCGCTCTAAGGGGTGGCCTCCCCTCTCGGTCCCAACCGGAAACACCCATGCCCCCGGACCAGGTGGCCTGCCTACCAGCTACAACTGGTATCTTCCACCATGGCCTCTCTGTACGGTGTGTGCTGGAAAGAGGTTGACAACTTACTGAACCGTACTCTACTTGCTGTAGAGACGAGTGCTAGTACGAAACAAGTATGGGGGTTACTGGAACAAGACTCGATCTACGGTCGACTCAGGAGGTTCAAGTATTCCCTGCATGATTAGCATGACGAATATATTTCATCCATCAGAGTCACCTCTCATATCGCCTTACCATGCCATACCAGACATAACCGTCCCGACGGAGACCGGCGACAAACTCATGCCTACCCAAGGCCGAGGTTTTCCCGGGTTCCTGCCGGTATCCATGCAAGGCACATGAGGGTGATTATCATCACAAGTGAGTCCATTTCCAACATCATGGAAATCAACAACATGCACCCATGCATATGATCATATCACATGAAATAACAAGTCCTTCGAAATGCGGTGGTTTTATAAATGTATCAACGATCACACCAAAAATATTATGCCGGGATTCAGGATGCTTGCCTTCAATGTGTGGAAAGGCAGGGTGCACTCCAAAACTTTTGAAAGTTTCTTCTCTCTCCCAAAATCCTATTTAAAAATATATTTGAATTAACACGCATTTCAAAAACAGAACCAAAAAGTTGTTTGAAATTTTTTAAAATAAATCTTAAAATAAACTAGACCAAATTTGAGGAAGGTAGGAAAAAGAATCAACTCATTTGGAGTTATATTTAAAAAGTTATAGCCAGTCAAAGATTTGGTCAAATTTGTTATTTAAATTAAAACAGAAAATAAAACGATTCAGACGAGATTACGCTTTCGGTACAGAGGAGGCGTACTTGAGGCTTTACGCGTCCACTTAACTACGTGGACAGACACGAGGTCGCTGACAGTGGGTCCAGGGGGCCCACTAGTCGGGTTTGACCAGTATTCTCCCTCTTCTTTCTCTGTCCCGGGCGGAGGCGAGGCAACAGCGATCGTCGCCGGCGAACGGCGGCTCCCCGCGGGGCTCAGAGGGCGGGGATGGATCCGCCACTCCAGGGCGATCCTCCCGGTGGTCGCCAGGTAGGTGGGGACGGAGAGAGCTGCCGGTGGCGAGCTTCTCGGCGGAGGTGGCCTCGGGAGCAAAGTGATTTTTCTCCCGCGGTGTGTCCCAATCAAAATTGAGTAGTGGGGATGGCTCACGGGAAGGTGAGGAAGCTCTTGGTGGAGAGAACGGAGAGTGGGAGACCCAGGTGGTGCCGAATTGGCCGGGGCGATGGCGGCGGCAGGAGTTGCCGGAGATGAGGAAGGAGGCCTCCCCGGGTCGAATGCGAGCTAGGGGAGTGCCATAGGGGTGGTCTGAGGTCGCGTGCGTGCTCAGAGAGGCTCGGGGTGTCCATTTATAGCGCGACGAGGTCGGTTCCGCGGCGGCCGTGGATAAGCTCTCCGACGAACCGCCTCTCTCTGGCTAGGGCGACGTGGCGGCGACGAGCGCTAGGGGACGAAGCTGCGGATGAGCACGCACTGCTCACAGGGGCAGGTGGCGAGCCGAGGTGGCTTGGGCGGCGCTGCACGGCGCAGGGCTATCGAGCGGCGGCGGCGGCTAGTGCTTGGCCTGCCGGGCGCGAGGTGCGGCTTGGCGCGTAGCTGAGAGAAGGGGAGCGCGTGGCGAGGTTCTGCAGAGCGGGCCAAAGCCGTGGGGGCCAGCGTGTCGGCTCGGCCGCGTGGCTGCAATTTGCACGCTCTGGGCGCGCCCAGTGCACGCACAGAAAGTGTTTGATGAAATGCTATGGCATGTTAGGGGGCTCCAAACCACAAGAAAGTTAGCAGGGTGGGGTTATAGTTTAAGGCAAAACCATTGGACATGCTGGTCTGGCCAGGGGATTAAGTCCATAGTGCAAACAAGGACTCATGTCAAAACTGATCATGCCTGAAAGGTGTTTGACAAAATGCCAAGGGCACTTAGGCATTTCTTGGAGTGGCCAAAATCTCCAGATCAGTGTCTCTGTGGATGAAGGAGAGAGTGGTGAGGTTATTTGGCCAAAAGCAGAAACTTGTTAGTGCAAGTTTAGCAGAACTTCAATTCTGGACAGGAAATAAATAGCATTATTTCATGAACCAAAAATGATCCAAAAGGTGCATGCTCCTGAACTTAAGGGTTTAACATGGGGGACTACAAGTAGGAGAAATAATCATGGATATAGGAGCAACTAAAATGGTGGTTGCTGTACAAATCATCAAGTTGGTCCAGAATGAAGATGAGGTTGATTCACTCAAATTTTTCAAAGAACATAAATAGGTTTTTGCACAAAGTGAAACAATAGGCTCCTACTGACCTCCCCTAATTTTGGTAGAAGTTTTAAAGAAATATTTAAATAGGTTGCAGTGCAAAATGCACTCTGGATCAGAGAAGAAAAATTGAGTGTAGGGCTCAAAATATTTCATGAATGAAATATATTTTAGCATAAAAGTGATTTAAAAACATCACATGACATCTCCAAATTTTTGTGGGAATTTTAAGTGAATTTATCAAATGGTTGTAGTTCAAATATGGCCATTTAACCTAGAAAACCCTTTTCAAGAAAATAAAGATCAAGCAACCTAATTATTTAATTAGTTACACTGATAAAAGGAAAGTTTTTCTTGAGAGGTTAAACAAGTCCAACAATATTTTTGAAAAGTTTTCTCTTTGGGAAAAACTCATCATAACAGGGAAGGAAATGATTTAAACAAAATCAAAATGGAGCTCAAAAATTCAAAGTTTTAAATCCTGGCAAAATTTTATTCCATTAAAACAAAGCCAAAATTTTGGGGTGTCACAATACTAACCCCTTAAAAAAAATCTCGCCCTCGAGATTTGCTAAAAGCGGTGTTAAGAAAATAATTTACGCAATAAAGATGTAGCTACAGTGAGAGGGCAATAAGTGGTGAAAAACCACAGTGTGAAAAACTGGGGCTGCGCGGAAAAGTCTACGGTTCGGGACAAAAACGGGTGATTTCTACGCTGGATATAAATTTAGGATAACTCCTAAATTTAGATATACGCTGGTCGTACCCGAGAGCACAGTGCTCTCTCTGGCCGACAGGTGGACCCGGGGTCCACTGTCAGTCTCCTCTTCTTCTCCCTCTGGCCCTTTCTTCCTCCTCTCTCCCGCGCGCTTTCTCCACCGGCGACGCCTAGTGTGTAGGGCATCTAGGCCGTACCGTGGTAGTGCGCGGCGTGCTAGCTGCCGGTGCAGCGTGCACTCACCTCGCGGGCCAGCGCGCTGTCGGCACTGCTCGCGGATTCGACTCCGAACACCGGCGATCGACGACGAGCGGCGTTGGTGGACTTCGCCCATCGTACACCGAGCTCGAGCTATAAAAACGGCCGGGGTGCCTCTCTCTTCGTCCTCACACCTGGCCTCACTTCTCCTCCTCCTTCTTTCTCCGTTACTGCTTACAGAAGCTCGGTCGAGGCTCTAATGGCGGAGGCGATGCCGGACTGGTTTGTGATCCTGATACGGGTGGGCTGGCGACGCTGCTGGGGCTCTCTGTGCTCCTGTGCGCGATGATCTTCGACGAGTATCGCGACGCTGCGGCTTAGGTGTTGGCTCTCCGCGGGGGTGGTGATCATGAGGAGTAGATGGAGTGTGTCGGGTGCTAACTGTTGTTAGGGGGGGTGATTAGCTGGATGTAACACCGTTGCAAAGTTTTGCAAACAGTGTATGTGTCCGAATGATTATGGTTGTGAGTCTGCTCGTGGTGCTGAGTGTAATTAAATAATCCACGTCGTGAGAAAGTGTAGATGTAGCAACTCAGGGAAAAGAAAATCTCACTCCAGGGTTTTGCGAGGGAAAAACAGTTAATTTAAAGGAGCATAAACCACAACAAAAACTACACACATAAGCAGAAGCCAAATAATTGACTCGTCGTACAAACTCAGGGTATTACGCATAAGTCACACACATAAATAAATGCTGCAAAGAACAAATACAGTAGTGACGTCTAAAATGAAAATGGTAACTGGGCGGGGTCCTGATAAAATGTCTCTGGTAAAGGGATACATTCTTCTTCAATTGGAGGCAGTGGATTGACCAGTCGATGTATGCGTCTCTCCGTGTCGGGTCTCAGTGGTCTGCTGATGGCAATCTGAGGATTTAAATCTGCGAGGCTCTGGAGATAATCCATCACTCGCTGGTTTAAATGCTCTTGAGCAATGATGTACTGGATAAGGTTGGCCAGAACTGGGTCTCTCTCAATACGTCCACCGGGAAAAGATGTTACTTCTCCGGGTGCTGCACGGCTCGGAAAGTAATAATATCCTCGTTCGCGGGCATAGGGTACTGCGGATCAAAGACAAGCAATCGCTTCTTTCGCAGCAGCTTCTATGGCCAAGTGTGGGGTTGGCATAGATTTCCCCACGAAGGAAACTTCCGTTGGATCTTGGTTGGGGTCTACAGGAGGAATGTGTACTGCTGCCCAATATTCCGAGGTGGATGGGGTGATCCTCGATTTGAACAGCTCGTACTGGGGTGGCTGGGTAGAACCCATGGTACTGCGGGTAAAATCCCACAATATTTTGACAAAGCTACCTGGGGTTGCATCTGGGGTTCTCAGATGAATGCTGGGGTTCGGCATGACAGGAAAAAGCGTGAGTGTTGTGCACAAAGTGAGGGTTGCTGGGTAAGGTCACAAGGTGGCCTTTATATAGCAATGGAGCCGGATCGTTTTACCGTGGTGAAAGGTAAAAATTTGCCAGCTTAGCTCCAAAGGTCGGGTCAGTGTCAGAGATACACATATCTCATAAAAAGACACGTTACTGTGGTTGTCGTCGGGTTGGTTTTGGTAGTTGTGCCCGGAAAAATATGCAGCTATGCGCTGACCAAATATGCAAGGCTATTATTAAGACAGAGGCACAACGACAGGCTGCGTTAATATACACGGTCGCGTGATCACAAAGCGAGGATACATTGAAACTTGGTGCTACTCATACGGCTTAGTCTACTTCGTTTATGTCTAAACGGGCGTGCTTGGTGGATGTCGAGGCTTCTCCACGTGTCTCTCTGCCGGGATTAGTCGGAGATGGCGGAGGAACTGCAGGGTCGGGGTAGTGAGAATGACCATTGCGGGGATTGTTGGCCACAACCCCGTTGGAGTGTGCTCCCAATATGCGACGAAGCACTTCTGGGGTTATCGCAGCACCTTGTCCGATGGCTGGGGCAGATCTCGGGGTCTCGATCGGTTGTCCAAACAGCACGACTGGGTTGTCGGTGTTGGGCTCGTTTTCTTCTCTCGCCGGGGCTCGACGAACCAGCTCTCCACGAGCTGCGATTAGATCAATAGTGTTCTGGTCGAACAGTGCCTCTAGTGCACCTACATAGCGCACTAGGTGCAACAATGCGGGGTCCGTCTCATGATCTCCATTGGCAACTTGGGGTGGTCTACCATACCCTTCACGTCTGGGATAGTAGTGGAACGAGCGACAGTTAACTCTGGGCGACAAGTGCCTGAGATGAACTATAGCCTCTCGAGCGGCTAGCTGGATGGCTTGTGGCTCAAAGGAAGTTGTTCTTCCGGTGAACCGGTAGGGGCGCTCGGGTGCTAGACTCCTACCGTAAATGTGCACAGTGGCCCAGAATTAGCGGTCTTCACCGCTCATGGGTCCTTGATACACAACATATTCTGGTGGCTCCTCTAACGCGTAGGCACGACGGGTGAGGTTTGCGAGGATGGTCACAAAACCTCCAAGGTTAGTTGCTGTGGTTTCGTTGTGCACTATAGGTCCAGGCATTGTGGCTCGGTTTGGGGTAGCGGCTGTGTTGGTTGGGGCTAGCGTGCCCTTTTTATAGGAAAAAGGGGACGGAATCTTCCTTCGCACGCTTGTGAGAAAGGACTATTTAGGGGCCGGTCACTGGCGCATGAGAGACAGGTTAGGTTGATAGGTTGGGCACCGACTGCCAAAAGTGTTGGGTCACTGTGTGGCTATCTTGCACGAGAAGCTTGGCTGGGGTTTGGTTAAGGTCTGGTGGGTTGGTTTGCCTAAGTTTATTGACCTGGCTAAGATAGGATTAGCCAATGGTCAGCCTGGCTCTGATACCAAGTCTGTCACGACCGGGTTTTCCGGGTAATAAATTTCCAGAAAAGACCGTCGTGCTCATCAGCCCCAGGATGACTGTTAGCTGATGAGGTTCCAACTTGATACAGAAATTCCAAAAAAAATACAAAAAAATATGTAGTACAAGACCATTCTGGCCTGTGAGTACAACAAATGGTTTCTAGTGGTTGATGGCGAAAGCGGGTTGTGAAACATCAGTGTCTATGGGACTCCATTTCCCACGGGAACAGCTGACCAGGTTAATTCCTATCTTCGCGAGGCTGCTATCTCCATTGAGTGGGTTCCGGGGCTGGCATCGCGTCGCTCCTCTCCGTGCAAGAAAAATCTGGCCAAGACAATAGCCAGGGACAAGCCAGTGAGTACTTTGAATGTACTCGCAAACATTATGAACACAGGTATAATATAACAATGATGTGCTGAAAAATATTTTATGCTCATGACGTCAGTCACAAAAGATAAATAAATCTCGGATGCGTGCAAGCAAGTTATTTGTAAAATTGCAATAACATGGTAGTATAAAAATTTATGAAACAAATAACAAGTAATGCCACAGTCGGGCGTCTGAGCGACGCCACATAGAGGGCTTTAAAAGAAGTGCCACAGTCGGGCGTCTGAGCGACGCCACAAAAAGGGCTTTAAAAGAAATGCCACAGCCGGGCGTCTGGGCGACGCCACATAAAGGGCTTTAAAAGAAATGCCACAGTCGGGCGTCTGAGCGACGCCACATAAAGGGCTTTAAAAGAAATGCCACAGTCGGGCGTCTGGGCGACGCCACATAAAGGGCTTTAAAAGAAACAATCATAGTGAATATCCCGGAGGTAGAACCATCCCAGAGATATTCGGTAATAACAATAATATCACGGGTTAGTCAACAATAATAATAATCATAGATATCACAAGTCACAAGTAGTAATTCCATTTCTGGTTAACCGTTTCACCTCCGAAGACCGACACTAAGACCGACACCTGACCCATCCCAGACTGTAATCCTTAACCATGGACACGGCTATTCGAATAGGTTTAATCTCTGCAGAGGGTGTACTCCTTATCCACGAGTACGGATTTCTTTAGTCCATCGAGACTAATTCCGTCTACGGTCTTTTTGTTGAAAACACACCTAACTTGCACACACCAGCTTATCTCACACGTGTCTGGAATCACCCACGACACCTGTTAAGCAAACTCTAAGTGGGGAGGCTACAACCTCGCGTAGCATGGGATCAAATTTATATCGCGCGCTCTAAGGGGTGGCCTCCCCTCTCGGTCCCAACCGGAAACACCCATGCCCCCGGACCAGGTGGCCTGCCTACCAGCTACAACCGGTATCTTCCACCATGGCCTCTCTATACGGTGTGTGCTGGAAAGAGGTTGACAACTTACTGAACCGTACTCTACTTGCTGTAGAGACGAGTGCTAGTACGAAACAAGTATGGGGGTTACTGGAACAAGACTCGATCTACGGTCGACTCAGGAGGTTCAAGTATTCCCTGCATGATTAGCATGACGAATATATTTCATCACACAGAGTCACCTCTCATATCGCCTTACCATGCCATACCAGACATAACCGTCCCGACGGAGACCGGCGACAAACTCATGCCTACCCAAGGCCGAGGTTTTCCCGGGTTCTTGCCGGTATGCATGCAAGGCACATGAGGGTGATTATCATCACAAGTGAGTCCATTTCCAACAGCATGGAAATCAACAACATGCACCCATGCATATGATCATATCACATGAAATAACAAGTCCTTCGAAATGCGGTGGTGTTATAAATGTATCAACGATCACACCAAAAATATTATGCCGGGATTCAGAATGCTTGCCTTCAATGTGTGGAAAGGCAGGGTGCACTCCAAAACTTTTGAAAGTTTCTTCTCTCTCCCAAAATCCTATTTAAAAATATATTTGAATTAACACACATTTCAAAAACAGAACCAAAAAGTTGTTTGAAATTTTTTCAAATAAATCTTAAAATAAACTAGACCAAATTTGAGGAAGGTAGGAAAAAGAATCAACTCATTTGGAGTTATATTTAAAAAGTTATAGCCAGTCAAAGATTTGGTCAAATCTGTTATTTAAATTAAAACAGAAAATAAAACGATTCAGACGAGATTACGCTTTCGGTACAGAGGAGGCGTACTTGAGGCTTTACGCCTCCACTTAACTACGTGGACAGACACGAGGTCACTGACAGTGGGTCCAGGGGGCCCACTAGTCAGGTTTGACCAGTCTTCTCCCTCTTCTTTCTCTGTCCCGGGCGGAGGCGAGGCAACGGCGATCGTCGCCGGCGAACGGCGGCTCCCCGCGGGGCTCAGAGGGTGGGGATGGATCCGCCACTCCAGGGCGATCCTCCTGGTGGTCTCCAGGTAGGTGGGGACGGAGGGAGCTGCCGGCGGCGAGCTTCTCGGCGGAGGTGGCCTCGGGAGCAAAGTGATTTTTCTCCCGCGGTGTGTCCCGATCAAAATTGAGTAGTGGGGATGGCTCACGAGAAGGTGAGGAAGCTCTTGGTGGAGAGAACGGAGAGTGGGAGACCCTGGTGGTGCCGAATTGGCCGAGGCGGTGGTGGCGGCAGGAGTTGCCGGAGATGAGGAAGGAGGCCTCCCCGGGTCGAATGCGAGCTAGGGGAGTGCCATAGGGGTGGTCTGAGGTCGCGTGCGTGCTCAGAGAGGCTCGGGGTGTCCATTTATAGCGCGACGAGGTCAGTTCCGCGGCGGCCGTGGATAAGCTCTATCACGAACCGCCTCTCTGTGGCTAGGGCGACGTGGCGGCGACGAGCGCTAGGGGACGAAGCTGCGGATGAGCACGCACTGCTCACAGGGGCAGGTGGCGAGCCGGGGTGGCTTGGGCGGCGCTGCATGGCGTAGGGCTGTCGGGCGGCAGCGGCGGCTAGTGCTTGGCCTGCCGGGCGCGGCGAGGTGCGGCTTGGCGCGTAGCTGAGAGAAGGGGAGCGCGTGGCGAGGTTCTGCAGAGCGGGCCAAAGCCGTGTGGGCCAGAAAGTGTTTGATGAAATTCTATGGCATGTTAGGGGGCTCCAAACCACAAGAAAGTTAGCAGGGTGGGGTTATAGTTTAAGGCAAAACCATTGGACATGCTGGTCTGGCCAGGGGATTAAGTCCATAGTGCAAACAAGGACTCATGTCAAAACTGATCATGCCTGAAAGGTGTTTGACAAAATGCCAAGGGCACTTAGGCATTTCTTGGAGTGGCTAAAATCTCCAGATCAGTGTCTCTGTGGATGAAGGAGAGAGTGGTGAGGTTATTTGGCCAAAAGCAGAAACTTGTTAGTGCAAGTTTAGCAGAACTTCAATTCTGGACAGGAAATAAATAGCATTATTTCATGAACCAAAAATGATCCAAAAGGTGCATGCTCTTGGACTTAAGGGTTTAACATGGGGGACTACAAGTAGGAGAAATAATCATGGATATAGGAGCAACTAAAATGGTGGTTGCTGTACAAATCATCAAGTTGGTCCAGAATGAAGATGATGTTGATTCACTCAAATTTTTCAAAGAACATAAATAGGTTTTTGCACAAAGTGAAACAATAGGCTCCTACTGACCTCCCCTAATTTTGGTAGAAGTTTTAAAGAAATATTTAAATAGGTTGCAGTGCAAAATGCACTCTGGATCAGAGAAGAAAAATTGAGTGTAGGGCTCAAAATATTTCATCAATGAAATATATTTTAGCATAAAAGTGATTTAAAAACATCACATGACATCTCCAAATTTTTGTGGGAATTTTAAGTGAATTTATCAAATGGTTGTAGTTCAAATATGGCCATTTAACCTAGAAAACCCTTTTCAATAAAATAAAGATCAAGCAACCTAATTATTTAATTAGTTACACTGAAAAAAGGAAAGTTTTTCTTGAGAGGTTAAACAAGTCCAACAATATTTTTGAAAAGTTTTCTCTTTGGGAAAAACTCATCATAACAGGGAAGGAAATGATTTAAACAAAATCAAAATGGAGCTCAAAAATTCAAAGTTTTAAATCCTGGCAAAATTTTATTCCATTAAAACAAGGCCAAAATTTTGGGGTGTCACAGGAACGTGTCCTTGTGGACCTACGAAGTTCAGTAGCAACTTGATCTAAAGTACCTTGATCATCATCATTAATTTCCTCTCCAGTTGGCGTAGGCACCACAGGAAAATTTTCCTGAGCTGCACTACTTTCCGGTTCAAGAGGTAGTACTTCATCGAGTTCTACTTTCCTCCCACTTACTTCTTTAGTGAGAAACTCTTTTTCCAGAAAGGATCCGTTCTTGGCAACAAAGATCTTGCCCTCGGATCTTAAGTAGAAGGTATACTGAGGGAGTTCCGGACTAGGGGGTGTCCGGATAGCCGAACTATCGTGATCGCCCAGACTCCAAGACTATGAAGATACTAGATTGAAGACTTCGTCCCGTGTCCAGATGGGACTTTCCTTGGCATGGAAGCCAAGCTTGGCGATACGGATATGTAGATCTCCTATCATTATAACCGACTTTGTGTAACCCTAGCCCTCTCCGGTGTCTATATAAACCGGATGGCTGTAGTCCATAGGACGAACAACAATCATACCATAGGCTAGCTTCTAGGGTTTAGCCTCCTTGATCTCGTGGTAGATCCACTCTTGTAACACACATCATCAATATTAATCAAGCAGGACGTAGGGTTTTACCTCCATCAAGAGGGCCCGAACCTGGGTAAAACATCGTGTCCCTTGTCTCCTGTTACCATCTGCCTAGACGCACAGTTCGGGACCCCCTACCCGAGATCCGCCGGTTTTGACACCGACATTGGTGCTTTCATTGAGAGTTCCTCTGTGTCGTCACTGATAGGCTCGATGGATTCTTCGACCATCATCAACAATGCGGTCCAGGGTGAGACCTTTCTCCCTGGACAGATCTTCGTATTCGGCGGCATTGCACTGCGGGCCAATTCGCTTGGCCATTTGGAGCAGATCGAAAGCTACGCCCCTGGCCGTCAGGTCAGATTTGGAAGTTTGAACTTCACGGTTGACATCCGCGGGGACTTGATCCTCGATGGATTCAAGCCACAGCCAAACGTGCCGCAGTGTCACGGCGAGCACGATTTAGCTCTGCAGCCGGACAGTACCCCGGAGGCCGCACTCGAACCCGCTCTGATCTCCAATTCGGAGCCGGCTGCGCAGATCGAGGACGGATGGCTAGACACCGCCTCGGGGCTGCAACCTCTACGGCGATAGAGCCAAACACTGAGCTTGTCCCTCATAAACTCGTGACTCCAAGGTGCCGGACTCCTCGCTGGACTCCGAACCTCCCGCGCCCCCTCCGATCGAATCCGATTGGGCGCCGATCATGGAGTTCACCGCAGGGGACATCTTTCAACACTCACCTTTCGGCGACATCTTGAGTTCGCTAAAGTATCTCTTGTTATCAAGAAAGCCCTGGCCGGATTGCGGTCAGGACGGTTGGGATGCGGACGACGAGGAAATTCAAAGCCCACCCACCACCCACTTGGTAGCTGCTGTCGACGATTTAACCTACATGCTAGACTACGACTCTGAAGACATCGACGGTATGGACGACGATGCCGGAGACGACCAAGAACCAGCGCCTATTGGGCACTGGAAAGCCACCTCATCATATGACATATACATGGTGGATATCCCAAAAGATGGGAATGGCGAAGGAACAGCGGAGGATGACCCCTCCAAGAAGCAGCCCAAGCGCCGGCTTCAGCGGCGCCGCTCTAAATCCCGCCACAACAAGAATGAAGACTCCGGCACCGGAGATAATAATACACCAGACACTGCCGAAGACAACCCACTCCAGCAAGATGCAGCGCAGGAGGAAGGAGATGCCAGCCCTTATGAGAGAGCGGCGGAAGAAGAGGTAGAGGATTATATGCCTCCCTCCGGAGACGAGGCAAGCCTCGACGATGACGAATTCGTCGTGCCTGAGGATCCCGTCGAACAAGAGCGTTTTAAACGCAGGCTTATGGCCACGGCGAACAGCCTCAAGGAAAAGCAGCAACAACTTAGAGCTGATCAAGATCTGCTAGCCGACAGATGGACTGAAGTCCTCGCGGCCGAAGAGCATGAGCTCGAACGCCCCTCCAAAAGCTATCCTAAACGCAAGCTGCTCGCCCGATTAGAGGAGGAGGCGTATGAACCCGCATCACCAGGAGACAATACGGCTGACCGACCACCCCGTGGTCGCGACAGAGAGGCCTCTAGGCCCTTCACTAGACCCGTACCCCGGCATCGCTCGAAAAGCACACGGCCACAGGGGAACGCTCCGGACTTGCGAGATATATTGGAGGATAAGGCAAGACAATCAAGATCGATCTATGGATCACGTGGGCGCCCCATGATATGTGACGACAACCGTCACGTCGGACATACTAAGTCCGGCCGGGCCGAACAAAATAGACCAAGCTCCCTTGAGCTTCGTCGTGATATCACCCAGTAAAGAGGCGCCGCACACCCACTATGCTTCATAGATGAAGTAATGGATCATCAAATCCCCGAAGGGTTTAAACCCGTCAATATTGAATCCTATGATGGCACAACAGACCCCGCGGTTTGGATCGAAGACTATCTCCTTCACATCCACATGGCCCGCGGTGACGATCTTCACGCCATCAAATACCTCCCCCTCAAGCTTAAAGGACCAGCCCAGCATTGGCTTAACAGCTTGCCAGCAGAGTCAATTGGGAGTTGGGAAGACTTGGAAGCCGCATTCCACGATAACTTCCAAGGCACGTATGTGCGACCACCAGACGCCGATGACCTAAGCCACATAATTCAGCAGCCACATGAATCGGCCAGACAATTCTGGACACAGTTCTTAACCAAGAAAAACCAAATCATCGACTGTCCGGATGCGGAGGCCCTCGCGGCCTTCAAGAATAATATCCGCGACGAGTGGCTCGCCCGGCACCTGGGACAGGAAAAGCCAAAATCCATGGCAGCCCTCACATCACTCATGACCCGCTTCTGCGCGGGTGAGGACAGCTGGCTAGCACGCAGCAACAACCTTAGTAAAAATTCTGGCAGTCCGGATATCAAGGACCGTAGTGGCAGGTCGCGTCGTAACAAAAACAAATGCCGCATTAATGGCGACAATAGCAAGGATACGGCAGTCAATGCCGGATTCAGAGGCTCTAAACCCGGTCAGCGGAAAAAGCCATTCAAAAGAACTACTCCGGGTCCATCCAATTTGGACCGAATACTCGACCGCTTGTGCCAGATACACGACACCCCCGAAAAGCCAGCTAACCACACCAATAGGACTGTTGGGTATTCAAGCAGGCAGGCAAGTTAATTGCCGAAAACAATGACAAGGGGCTCCATAGCGATGACGAGGAAGAGACCCGACCGCTGAACAATAGAGGATAGAAGGGTTTCCCCCCACAGGTGCGGACGGTGAACATGATATACGCAACACACATACCCAAAAGGGAGCGAAAGCGTGCGCCAAGGGATGTATAAGCGATGGAGCTAGTTGCCCCAAAGTTCAATCCATGGTCCTCCTGCCCGATCACTTTTGACCGAAGGGACCACCCCACCAGCATCCGCCACGGAGGATTCGCCGCATTGGTTTTAGACCCAATCGTCGACGGGTTTCACCTCACCAGAGTCTTAATGGACGGCGGCAGCATCCTGAACCTGCTTTATAAGGATACAGTGCGCAAAATGGGCATAGACCCCTCAAGGATTAAACCTACCAAGACGACCTTTAAAGGCATCATACCAGGTGTAGAAGCCAATTGTACAGGCTCAATTACACTGGAAATGGTCTTCGGATCCCCGAATAACTTCTGAAGCAAGGAGTTAATCTTCGACATAGTCCCGTTCCGCAGCGGCTATCATGCCCTGCTCGGATGTACCGCGTTTGCAAAGTTCAACGCGGTGCCGCACTATGCATACCTCAAGCTCAAGATGCCAGGCCCTCGAGGAGTCATCACGGTCAACAGAAACACTGAACGTTCTCTCCGCACGGAGGAACATACAGCGGCTCTCGCGGCAGAAGTCCAATGTAGCCTCTTAAGGCAATTCTCGAGTCTGGCCGTTAAGCGGCCGGACACAGCTAAGCGCGCCCGGAGTAACATTCAACAAGACCACCTGGCACGTTCCGAGCACGCGTAGCAGTGCAGCCCCAACCCCAGCCTCTGTAAAATGTCAAGACAGGTCCCTCGCGTACACCATTACGCTTTGAAGATACCATGGGCATGGGGAGAGGGGCACGACCACGATAGGCCCAGACTGCAGCTCAACCACACCAGGGGCTCTCAAGTGTGTCGTTCTTTTTTCTTTTCTTTCTTCTTTTTTCCCCACAGGACTCCGTTCATTAGAGGCCCTATCCGGCAGCAGACCTGCCAAACTCACGATGCAACATCCAGGGAAGGATAAAGGCTACAACGAATATCCAGGTGGTCTCCATTATGAGCATTAAATTTGTTTTACGCACCATTCGGCAGCCTACCCCTGGAGGGGGACATGTTTAACAGTCCCATTCCTTGCTTATCGCACCATTTGTATCGTTCTGCACTTACAACAGTCCTTCTTGAATAAACAATGCAGCACCTTCTTGCTTATAATTGCATTTCTTTTTTCTACATATGTTCATTTATGGCATGTTGCATCCGTACACTTTGGTACGGCTAATATACACCAGGGGCTTATGTTCCCCGCATTATGGTGTGATATGTCCGAACACTTTCACAAGTGCGGCACCCCGAACTTATAGCACTATATGCATCGGCTCCGAATCATGTCTTGGGTCAATAGTTGGGTTTGCCCGGCTCCCATGTTTTGGTACCTTACATTCCATTATATCGGCTAAGGTAGCACTGGGAGAACCACTGTGATTGCGCCCCAGTTGACCTGGGTTAACACCTCAGTGGAGAAAGCTAAAACTGACCGTCATGATGAGGCGAGAGCCGGTCGCTGTTTGAGAGGTTTTTTGCGAGTCCTTAAAGACTTATGCCGCTTAGAGCAGGGAGCCAGATCCTGTCCGGCCCAGGCGTGGATAGCGCCCCAAATTCGGCCTTCCGAAGACTAGGGGCTTCGCCGAAATTTAAAATTATAGAATTCTATGGCTAAGTGAGAGTGTTGAAGCATTATAAGTCCGGTTGCCTTGTTCGTTGTGTTGAGCGCCTCCCTAGATGGACCCAAAAATGGGAACAAGAGTGCTCAAGTTTATCCCGAACACCCCAGCACTCGTGGCATGGGGGCTGAAGCAGACGACTTGCCATCTCTCAGATTTGATAAACAGCTGCACAGAAGGTAATATTTTAAATTAACAAGCGTTGCTTAGCGCATATGAACTAAGTTTTCAGCGCACGGGATAACAAAATGCGAGTCTACTCAAATATTACATCTTTGGAGCACTCGCCCGCAATAGTGCGGGCGCCCTTCAGCACACTCTTATAATACATCTCGGGCGTGCTATGCTCCTTGCCCTCTGGTGGCGGGTCCGTCACGAGCTTCTGGGCATCCATCTTGCCCCAGTGCACCTTTGCGCGGGCAAGGGCCCGACGGGCACCCTCAATACAAGCGGAGCGCTTGATGACTTCAACCCACGGGCACGCATCCACCAGCCGCCGCACCAGGCCGAAGTAGCTCCCAGGCATGGCCTCCTTAGGCCACAGCCGAACTATGAGGCCCTTCATGGCCTGTTCGGCCGCCTTGTGGAGCTCGACCAGCTGCTTTACCTGGTCGCTAAGGGGCACCGGATGTCTGGCCTCAGCATACTAAGACCAGAAGACCTTCTCCGTCGAGCTCCCCTCCTCGGCCCGGTAAAATGCGGCAGCATCGGACACGCTGCGAGGAAGATCAGCGAACGCTCCTGGAGAGCTCTGAATTCGGGTAAGCAACAGGTAATTAACACTCACATGCTTACTTTGCATGAAAAATGCCTTACCCGCTGCTATTTTCTTCACCGCCTCGATCTCCTGGAGGGCCTTGTAGGCTTCGGCCTTAGCGGCTTTGGCACTCTCAAGGGCCGTTGCAAGCTCAGACTCTTGATTCTTCGAGTCACGCTCCAGGCTCTCATGTTTTTTCACAAGATCCTGGAGCTCTTGCTGTACCTCCGCCACCCGCGCCTCCTGCTTCTCTTGCTCGGTGTGCTCCGCGACCGCATTGCGTTCGGCCGTGGCCACCACCTCTTTCAGGGTCGCCACCTCGTTAGTGGCCCCTGCAATACCCATGTTATCCTTGTCATTCTTTTTGCAACCAAAATCCTTTTCTATAAGGTACAATTTTAATCAGGTGTCACTCACCTTCCTTGTCCTCGAGCTGCTTCCTGGCACGGCCGAGCTCGTTCTCGGACCGCTCGAGGTTTTCCTTCAAAGTATTGACCTCCGCAGTCAGTGCGGCAAGGTTAGCAGCACAACCTGCAATCCCATATTGACATATTTTTTATGACTCCTGCGTATATCTTTTTAGATCCTTAGTCCGGCTTTTCTTTCCGAACACCGGACCAAGCATCAGGGGCTACTGTCTATGCGGTACCATTTTATACATATCGAAATTCTTACCTCAAAGCCTATTAGAAGGCTGCTGCATGCTTCGGTCAGCCCGCTCTTGGCGAGCTGCACCTTCTGAATCACCGCACTCATAACAGTGCGGTGTTCCTCTTCAATGGAGGCGCCATTGAGCGCCTCCAGCAAATTATCCGGCGCCTCCGGTTGGACGGAGGCAGCCGGTGTCATGGTCTTGCCCTTCTTACGAAGGGGTCGCTCGCCGGACTCCGGAGCCACTGTGGGTTCCGGGGCCGAGTCCGGTGCAATGTTCGGGAGGTTTGTCCTGCGACACCTCCGGGGCCTCCCCCCTGGTGGGTCCTTTCCTGGGATCCCACCTCGGCATCGTCTGCATCACGGGGGGTGGAAGCAGTCAGAAGAGAATCCATATGCGACGTACCTAAGGACCCGCTCGACGAAGCGGGAAGATCATCCTTGGGCGGACTGCAGGGTTGTATGCGGCATTAGAAAGACATTATGTGGCGAAAAGGAAAAACCTTGAAGTTATTCGGGAGTCCGGATACTTACTATCTCGCCAGGGGCTTGGCCCTTGGAGGCCAGTCCTCGTCGTCGTCACTGGCGTTGGCAGAGTAGTCCGGGGGAAGAGTTTTCCCCTTCTTGGACCCTTTGGCCTCCCTTGTTGGGGAGGCCTTCCTTTTCTTCCCTCCCCCCGCTGGGGGAGAGGCTTTCTTCTTCTCCTCCTCACCTTGGTGGGAGGAGTCGGCCTCGGATTCATCATCCGATAGCACCTGAAAATGGGAACTCTTTCGAGTCCCCATGGCCTTCTTCTTGGCCTTCTTCTCCGGCACCACGTGGGGTGCCGGAGCCAGCAGCCCCGTTAGGCGAGCGTCCGCTGGGTCCTCTGGCAATGGGGCCGGACAGATAGTCCATTCGTCCTTCGCCAGCCAGTCCTGTCAAAGGTAAAGGGAGTTTAGATCCCGCATAGAGTCAAACTATGGAAAACAAGTGGCAAAATCACTTACCTCATCAGCTGGATGCTGCGAGCGGAATCCGTGATCTTTGGTAGCGGATGCGGGAGCCTCGGCGCCCTTGAACAGCACCTTCCAGACATCTTCGTACGTAGTGTCGAAGAGCCCGCTCAGAGTCTGGTGCTGCGCCGGATCGAACTCCCACATGTTGAAGCCCCATCGTTGGCACGGGAGAATCCGGCGGATGAGCATGACCTGGACTACGTTGACAAGCTTGAGCTTCTTGTCTACCAGCTTCTGGATACAGGCTTGGAGTCCAGTCAACTCCTCCGAATCCCCCCAGATCCGGCCACTCTCTTTCCAGGAGGTGAGCCGTGTAGGGATGCCGGATCTGAATTCGGGGGCCGCTGCCCAATCAGGGTCACGCGGCTCGGTGATATAGAACCACCCCAATTGCCACCCCTTTATGGTTTCCACGAAAGTGCCCTCTAGCCACGTAACATGGGACATCCTGCCCACCATGGCGCCTCCGCACTCCGCTTCGGCTTGACACTGAAGGTCTTGAGCCACAAGCCGAAGTAGGGTTGGATGCAGAGGAAGGCCTCACACATGACGATAAACGCCCAGATGTTGAGGATGAAATTTGGGGCCAGATCATGGAAATCCAGGCCGTAGTAGAACATGAGCCCCCGGACAAAGGGATGAAGTGGGAAGCCCAGTCCGCGGAGGAAATGGGGAAGAAAAACTACCCTCTCATGGGGCCTAGGGGTGGGGATGAGCTCTCCCTCATCGGGGAGCCAGTGCACGATGTTGCTGGACAAATATCCGGCGTTGCGCAGCTTCTGGATCTGCTCCTCCGTGACGGAGGAGGCCATCCACTTGCCTCCCGCTCCGGACATAGTTGGAGAAGGTTGAGGTGAGAAAGTGCGGACTTGGGCGTTGGAGCTCGAGATCGCGGAGAAGGATAAGCCAAGGAGGAAGAAGGCGCAAGTAAAAGGGTTGGATCTTTATCCCCTTATATGGGCGGACAAAAACATGTGTCCCCACCAGCCTGGTAAAACTCGCTTATCTCCCAAGCATCACAATCAATGGCGCGGTTGGGTTACCCATGTCCGTATTGATGGGAATCCCGGAATAAGGGGAACACGATCTCTGCTTTGACAAGACGTGCCAAGGAAACCGCTTCGCTAAACGCGCTGAGGTGGAACAATAAAAACAATTCGAGTAAAGGCTTGGAAGTGGCGTGACGTCACGCCATAGAATACGTCAGCAGATTGATCTTGTGTAATATTATTCTCTCTACGGTGGTACGTGGAATTTATTTTTGCAGAGCCAGACACTATCCTGGTGTTCACAATCTTCTATAAATTATTCGGAGGAGGAACCCGCCTTGCAATCCCGAAGACAATATGCGCGCCGGACTCGTCGTCATTGAAGCCTGGTTCAGGGGCTACTGAGGGAGTTCCGGACTAGGGGGTGTCCGGATAGCCGAACTATCGTGATCGGCCGGACTCCAAGACTATGAAGATACAAGATTGAAGACTTCGTCCCGTGTCCGGATGGGACTTTCCTTGCGGTGGAAGGCAAGCTTGGCGATACGGATATGTAGATCTCCTACCATTGTAACCCTAGCCCTCTCCGGTGTCTATATAAACCGGATGGCTGTAGTCCATAGGACGAACAACAATCATACCATAGGCTAGCTTCTAGGGTTTAGCCTCCTTGATCTCGTGGTAGATCCACTCTTGTAACACACATCATCAATATTAATCAAGCAGGACGTAGGGTTTTACCTCCATCAAGAGGGCCGAACCTGGGTAAAACATCGTGTCCCTTGTCTCCTGTTACCATCCGCCTAGACGCATAGTTCGGGACCCCCTACCCGAGATCCGCCGGTTTTGACACCAACATATACCCAATGGTTTCCTTGGGGTATCCTATGAAGACTCATTTTTCTGATTTGGGTTCGAGCTTTTCAGGTTGAAGTTTCGTGACATAAGCATTGCATCCCCAAACTTTTAGAAACGACAACTTAGGTTTCTTCCCAAACCATAATTCATACGGTGTCGTCTCAACGGATTTAGACGGAGCCCTATTTAAAGTGAATGTAGCTATCTCTAGAGCGTATCCCCAAAATGATAGCGGTAAATCGGTAAGAGACATCATAGACCACACCATATACAATAGAGTGCGATTACGATGTTAGGACACACCGTTACGCTGAGGTGTTCCAGGCGGCGTGAGTTGTGAAAGAATTCCACATTTCCTTAAGTGTGTGCCAAATTCGTGACTTAAGTATTCTCCCCCAGGATCTGATCGTAGGAACTTTATCTTTCGCTCAGGTTGATTCTCTACCTCATTCTGAAATTCCTTGAACTTTTCAAAGGTCTCAGACTTGTGTTTCATCAAGTAGACATACCCATATCTACTCAAGTCATCAGTGAGAGTGAGAACATAACGATATCCTCCGCGAGCCTCAACGCTCATTGGACCGCACACATCGGTATGTATGATTTCCAATAAGTTGGTTGCTCGCTCCATTGTTTCAGAGAACGGAGTCTTGGTCATTTTGGCCATGAGGCATGGTTCGCATGTGTCAAATGATTCATAATCGAGAGACTCTAAAAGTCCATTAGCATGGAGCTTCTTTATGCGCTTGACACCAATGTGACCAAGGCGGCAGTGCCACAAGTATGTGGGACTATCGTTATCAACTTTACATCTTTTGGTATTCACCTATGAATATGTGTAACATTACGTTCGAGATTCATTAAGAATAAACCATTGACCATCGGGGCATGACCATAAAACATATCTCTCATATAAATAGAACAACCGTTATGCTCGGATTTAAATGAGTACCCACCTCGTATTAAACGAGATCTAGATACAATGTTCATGCTCAAACTTGGCACTAAATAACAATTATTGAGGTTTAAAACTAATCCCGTGGGTAAATGTAGAGGCAGCGTGCCGACGGCGATCACATTGACCTTGAAAACATTCCCGACGCGCATTGTCACCTCGTCCTTCGCCAGTCTCCGCTTGTTCCGCAGCTCCTGCTGTGAGTTACAAATATGAGCAACGGCACCGGTATCAAATACCCAGGAGTTACTACGAGTGCTGGTAAGGTACACATCAATTACATGTATATCACATATAGCTTTAGTGTTGCCGGCCTTCTTGTCCGCTAAGTATTTGGGGCAGTTCCGCTTCCAGTGACCCTTCCCTTTGCAATAAAAGCACTCAGTCTCAGGCTTGGGTCCATTCTTTGACTTCTTCCCGGCAGCTGGCTTACCGGGCGCGGCAACATCCTTGCCGTCCTTCTTGAAGTTCTTCTTACCCTTGCCCTTCTTGAACTTAGTGGTTTTATTGATCATCAACACTTGATGTTCCTTCATGATTTCTACCTCTGCCGACTTCAGCATTGAAAATACTTCAGGAATAGTTTTCACCACCCCCTGCATATTGTAGTTCATCACAAAGCTCTTGTAGCTCGGTGGGAGCGACTTAAGGATTCCGTCAATGACCGCCTCGTCCGGGAGGTTAATGTCCAGCTGGGACAGGCGGTTGTGCAACCTAGACATTTTGAGTATAAGCTCACTGACAGAACTATTTTCCTCCATCTTACAACTATAGAACATGTTGGAAATATGCCCCAGAGGCAATAATAAAAGGGTTATTATTATATTTCCTTGTTCATGATAATTGTCTTTATTCATGCTATAAATGTATTATCCGGAAATCGTAATACACATGTGAATACATAGACCATAATATGTCCCTAGTAATCCTCTAATTGACTATCTCGTTGATCAACAGATAGTCATGGTTTCCTGACTATGGACATTGGATGTCGTTTATAACGGGATCACATCATTAGGAGAATGATGTGATGGACAAGACCCAATCCTAAGCATAGGACATGGTCGTGTAGTTCGTTTCGCTAGAGCTTTTCCAATGTCAAGTATCTATCCCTTGGACCATGAGATCGTGTAACTCCCGGATACCGTAGGAGTGCTTTGGGTGTACCAAACGTCACAATGTAACTGGGTGACTATAAAGGTGCACTACAGGTATCTCCGAAAGTGTCTGTTGGGTTGACACGGATCGAGACTGGGATTTGTCACTCCGTATGATGGAGAGGTATCTCTGGGCCCACTCGATAATGCATCATCATAATGAGCTCAAAGTGACCAATCGTTTTGTCGCGAGATCATGCATTACGGTACGAGTAAATTGACTTGCCGGTAACGAGACTGAACGAGGTATTGGGATACCGACGATCGAGTCTCGGGCAAGTAACGTACCGATTGACAAAGGGAATTGTATACGGGGTTGATTGAATCCTCGACATTGTCGTTCATCTGATGAGATCATCGAGGAGTATGTGGGAGCCAACATGGATATCCAGATCCTGCTGTTGGTTATTGACCGGAGAGCCGTCTCGGTCATGTCTACATGTCTCCCGAACCCGTAGGGTCTACACACTTAAGGTTCGGTGATGCTAGGGTTGTATGAATATGAGTATGCAGAAAACCGAAAGTTGTTCGGAGTCCCAGATGACATCCCGGACGTCACGAGAAGTTCTGAAATTGTCCGGAGGTAAAGAATTATATATGGGAAGTCGAGTTTCGGCCATCGGGAAAGTTTCGGGGTCCACCGGTATTGTACCGGGACCACCGAAAGGGTCCCGGGGGTCCACCGGGTGGGGCCACCTATCCCGGAGGGCCCCATGGGCTGAAGTGGGAGGGGAACCAACCCCTGGTGGGCTGGTGCATCCCCCCCTGGGCCCCCCTCTGCGCCTAGGGTTGGGAACCCTAGGGGAGGGGCGCCTCCACTTGCCTTGGGGGCACTCCACCCCCCTTGGCCGCCGCCCCCCATAGAGATCCCATCTCTAGGGCCGGCGCCCCTCCTGGGGTCCCTATATAAAGAGGGGGTGGGAGGGCAGCCGCACCCAACACCCTGGCGCCTCCCTCCCCTCCCTGCTACACCTCCTCGTCCCGTAGTCGCTTGGCGAAGCCGTGCCGGAACCCTGCTGAATCCACCACCACGCCGTCGTGCTGCTGGATCTTCATCAACCTCTCCCTCCTCCTTGCTGGATCAAGGTGCAGGAGACGTCATCTGCTCCATACGTGTGTTGAATGTGGAGGTGCTGTCCGTTCAACACTTGGTCATCGGTGATTTGGATCACGACGAGTACGACTCCCTCAACCCCGTTCTCTTGAACGCTTCCGCTCGCGATATACAAAGGTATGTAGATGCACTCCTATCACTCGTTGCTAGATGAACTCATAGATGGATCTTGGTGAAACCATAGGAAATTTTTAATTTTCTGCAACGTTCCCCAACAGTGGTATCAGAGCTAGGTCTATGCGTAGTTCTCTATTGCACGAGTAGAACACAAATTTTTTGTGGGCGTAGATGTTGTCAATTTTCTTGCTGCTACTACTCTTATTTTGCTTCAACGGTATTGTGGGATGAAGCGGCCCGGACCGACCTTACACGTACGCTTACGTGAGACAGGTTCCACCGACTGACATTCACTAGTTGCATAAGGTGGCTAGCGGGTGTTTCTCTCTCCCAGTTTAGTTGGAGCGGATTCGATGAAAAGGGTCCTTATGAAGGGTAAATAGAAGTTGACAAATCAAGTTGTGGCTTTTTCGTAGGTAAGAAAATGTTCTTGCTAGAACCCTATTGCATCCACATAAAAGATGCAACAACAATTAGAGGACGTCTAACTTGTTTTTGCAGCAATTGCCTTGTGATGTGATATGGCCAAAAGTTGTGATGAATGATGAATGATATATTGTGATGTATGAGATCATGTTCTTGTAATAGGAATCACAACCTGCATGTCGATGAGTATGACAACCGGCAGGAGCCATAGGAGTTGTCTTAATTATTGTTTGACCTGTGTGTCAATGATTTAACGCCATGTAAGAACTTTACTTTATTGCTAAACCGTTAGCCATAGTAGTAGAAGTAATAGTTGGCGAGCAACTTCATGGAGACACGATGATGGAGATCATGCTGATGGAGATCATGGTGTCGTGCCGTTGACGAAGATGATCATGGAGCCCCGAAGATGGAGATCAAAGGAGCTATATGATATTGGCCATATCATGTCACTATTATATAATTGCATGTGATGTTTATTATGTTTATGCATCTTGTTTACTTAGAACGACGATAGTAAATAAGATGATCCCTTATAATAATTTCAAGAAAGTGTTCCCCCTAACTGTGCGCCTTGCTAAAGTTCGTCGTTTCGAAGCACCACGTGATGATCGGGTGTGATAGATTCATACGTTCACATACAACGGGTGTAAGACAGTTTTACACATGCAAAAACACTTAGGGTTAACTTGACGAGCCTAGCATGTACAGACATGGCCTCGGAACACAGAGATCGAAAGGTCGAACATGAGTCGTATGGAAGATATGATCAACATGGAGATGTCCGCCGATGATGACTAGTCCGTCTCACGTGATGATCGGACACAGCCTAGTCGACTCGGATCGTGTAACACTTAGATGACTAGAGGGATGTCTAATCTGAGTGGGAGTTCATTATATAATCTGATTAGATGAACTTAATTATCATGAACTTAGTCTAAAACCTTTGCAAATATGTCTTGTAGATCAAATGGCCAACGCTCATGTAAACATGAACTTCAACCCGTTCCTAGAGAAAACCAAGCTAAAAGATGATGGCAGCAACTCTACGGACTGGGTCCGGAACCTGAGGATCATCCTCATAGCTGCCAAGAAAGCATATGTCCTAGAAGGACCGCTAGGTGAAGCACCCATCCTAGAGAACCAAGACGTTATGAACGCTTGGTAGTCACGTGCTGATGATTACTCCCTCGTTCAGTGTGGCATGCTTTACAGCTTAGAACCGGGGCTCCAAAAGCGTTTTGTGCAACACGGAGCATATGAGATGTTCGAGGAGCTGAAAATGGTTTTCCAAGCTCATGCCCGGGTCGAGAGATATGAAGACTCCGACAAGTTCTATAGTTGTAAGATGGAGGAATATAGTCCTGTCAGTGAGCACATACTCAAAATGTCGGGGTTGCACAACCGCCTGTCCCAGCTGGACATTAACCTCCCGGATGAGGCGGTCATTCACAGAATCCTTCAGTTGCTCCCACTGAGCTACAAGAGCTTTGTGCTGAACTAGAATATGCAGGGGATGGTGAAAACTATTCCTGAAGTATTTTCAATGCTGAAGTCGGCAGAGGTAGAAATCAAGAAAGAACATCAAGTGTTGATGGTCAATAAAACCACCAAATTCAAGAAGGGTAAGGGTAAGAAGACCTTCAAGAAGGACGGCAAGGATGTTGCCGCGCCCGGTAAGCCAGTTGCCGGGAAGAAGTCAAAGAATGGACCCAAGCCTGATACTAAGTGCTTTTATTGCAAAGGGAATGGTTACTAGAAGCGGAACTGCCCCAAATACTTAGCAGACACGAAGGCCGGCAACACCAAAGGTATATGTGATATACATGTAATTGATGTGTACCTTACCAGTACTCGTAGTAACTCCTGGGTATTTGATACCGGTGTCGTTGCTCATATTTGTAACTCACAGCAGGAGCTGCGGAATAAGCGGAGACTGGCGAAGGACGAGGTGAGGATGCGCGTCGGGAATGGTTCCAAGGTCGATTTGATCGCCGTCGGCACGCTGCCTCTACATTTACCCACGGGATTAGTCTTAAACCTCAATAATTATTATTTAGTGCCAAGTTTGAGCATGAACATTGTATCTGGATGTTGTTTGATACGAGATGGCTACTCATTTAAATCCGAGAATAATGGTTGTTCTATTTATATGAGAGATATGTTTTATGGTCATGCCCCGATGGTCAATGGTTTATTCTTAATGAATCTCGAACGTAATGTTACACATATTCATAGTGTGAATACCAAAAGATGTAAAGTTGATAACGATAGTCCCACATACTTGAGGCACTGCCGCCTTGGTCCAATTGGTGTCAAGCATGTGAAGAAGCTCCATGTTGATGGACTTTTAGAGTCTCTCGATTATGAATCATTTGACACATGCGAACCATGCCTCATGGGCAAAATGACCAAGACTCCGTTCTCCGGAACAATGGAGCGAGCAACCAACTTATTGGAAATCATACATACCGATGTGTGCGGTCCAATGAGCGTTGAGGCTCGCGGAGGATATCATTATGTTCTCACTCTCACTGATGACTTGAGTAGATATGGGTATGTCTACTTAATGAAACACAAGTTTGAGACCTTTGAAAAGTTCAAGGAATTTCAGAATGAGGTAGAGAATCAACGTGACCGAAAGATAAAGTTCCTACGATCGGATCGTGGAGGAGATTATTTAAGTCAGAAATTTGGTACACACTTAAGAAAATGTGGAATTGTTTCAGAACTCACGCCACCTGGAACACCTCAGCATAACGGTGTCTCCGAATATCGTAATCGCACTCTATTGGATATGGTGCGATCTATGATGTTTCTTACCGATTTACCGCTATCATTTTGGGGATACGCTCTAGAGACAGCTATGTTCACTTTAAATAGGGCTCTGTCTAAATCCATTGAGACAACACCATATGAATTATGGTTTGGGAAGAAACCTAAGTTGTCGTTTCTAAAAGTTTGGGGATGCGATGCTTATGTCAAGAAACTTCAACCTGAAAAGCTCGAACCCAAGTCGGAAAAATGCGTCTTCATAGGATACCCTAAGGAAACCATTGGATATACCTTCTACTTAAGATCCAAGGGCAAGATCTTTGTTGCCAAGAACGGATCCTTTCTGGAAAAAGAGTTTCTCTCGAAAGAAGTAAGTGGGAGGAAAGTAGAACTCGATGAAGTACTACCTCTTGAACCGGAAAGTAGTGCAGCTCAGGAAAACGTTCCTGTGGTGCCTACGCCAACTGGAGAGGAAATTAATGATGATGATCAAGGTACTTTGGATCAAGTTGCAACTAAACTTCGTAGGTCCACAGGGACACGTTCCACACCAGAGTGGTATGGCAACCCTGTCCTGGAAATCATGTTGTTAGACAACGGTGAACATTCGAACTATGAAGAAGCAATGGCGGGCCCAGATTCCAACAAATGGCTTGAGGCCATGCAATCCGAGATAGAATCCATGTATGAAAACAAAGTATGGACTTTGACAGACTTCCCCGATGATCGGCGAGCGATAGAAAACAAATGGATCTTTAAGAAGAAGACAGACGCGGATGGTAATATTACTATCTATAAAGCTCGACTTGTCGCTAAGGGTTATCGGCAAGTTCAAGGGGTTGACTACGATGAGACTTTCTCTCCCGTATCGAAGCTGAAGTCCGTCTGAATCATGTTAGCAATTGCCGCATACTATGATTATGAGATATGGCAGATGGACGTCAAAACGGCATTCCTTAATGGACATCTTAAGGAAGAACTGTATATGATATGCAGACGGAAGGTTTTGTCGATCCTAAGAATGCTAGCAAAGTATGCAAGCTCCAGCGATCCATTTATGGGATGGTGCAAGCATCTTGGAGTTGGAACATTCACTTTGATGAGATGATCAAAGCTTTTGGGTTTATGCAGACTTATGGAGAAGCCTCCGTTTAGAAGAAAGTGAGTGGGAGCTCTGTAGCATATTATATGTAGATGACATACTTTTGATGGGAAATGATATAGAACTTTTGGACAGCATTAAGGCCTACTTGAACAAGTGTTTTTCAATGAAGGACCTTGGAGAAGCTGCTTACATATTAGGCATCAAGATCTATAGGGGTAGATCGAGACGCCTCATAGGTCTTTCACAAAGCACATACCTTGATAAGATTTTGAAGAAGTTCAAAATGGATCAGTCCAAGAAAGGGTTCTTGCTTGTATTGCAAGGTGTGAGATTGAGCTCGGTTCAATGCCCAACCACGGCAAAAGATAAAGAAGAGATGAGTGTCATCCCCTATGCTTCAGCCATAGGATCTATTATGTATGCCATGCTGTGTACCAGTCCTGATGTAAACCTTGCCGTAAGTTTGGTAGGAAGGTACCAAACTAATCCTCGCAAGGAAAACTGGACAGCGGTCAAGAATATCCTGAAGTACCTGAAAAGGACAAAGGACATGTTTCTCGTTTATGGAGGTGATGAAGAGCTCGTCGTAAAGGGCTACGTCGGTGCTAGCTTCAACACAGGTCTGGATGACTCTAAGTCACAAACCAGATACGTGTATATGTTGAATGGTGGAGCAGTAAGCTAGTGCAGTTGCAAGCAGAGGTCGTGGTGGGATCTACATGTGAAGCGGAGTACATGGCAGCCTCGGAGGCAATGCATGAAGCAATTTGGGTGAAGGAGTTCATCACCGACCTAGGAGTCATACCCAATGCGTCGGGGCCGATCAAACTCTTCTGTGATAACACTGGAGCTATTGCCTTTGCCAAGGAGCCCAGGTTTCACAAGAAGACCAGGCACATCAAGCGTCGTTTCAACTCCATCCGTGAAAATGTTCAAGATGGAGACATAGATATTTGCAAAGTACATACGGATCTGAATGTCGTGGATCCATTGACTAAACCTCTTTCGCGAGCAAAACATGATCAACACCAGAACTCTATGGGTGTTCGATTCATCATAATGTAACTAGATTATTGACTCTAGTGCAAGTGGGAGACTGTTGGAAATTTGCCCTAGAGGCAATAATAAAAGGGTTATTATTATATTTCCTTGTTCATGATAATTGTCTTTATTCATGCTATAATTGTATTATCCGGAAATCGTAATACACGTGTGAATACATAGACCATAATATGTCCCTAGTAAGCCTCTAGTTGACTACCTCGTTGATCAACAGATAGTCATGGTTTCCTGACTATGGACATTGGATGTCGTTGATAACGGGATCACATCATTAGGAGAATGATGTGATGGACAAGACCCAATCCTAAGCATAGCACATGATCGTGTAGTTCGTTTTGCTAGAGCTTTTCCAATGTCAAGTATCTTTTCCTTAGACCATGAGATCGTGTAACTCCCGGATAACGTAGGAGTGCTTTGGGTGTACGAAACGTCACAACGTAACTGGGTGACTATAAAGGTGCACTACAGGTATCTCCGAAAGTGTTTGTTGGGTTGACACGGATCGAGACTGGGATTTGTCACTCCGTATGATGGAGAGGTATCTCTGGGACCACTCGGTAATGCATCATCATAATGAGCTCAAAGTGACCAAGTGTCTGGTCATGGGATCATGCATTATGGTATGAGTAAAGTGACTTGCCGGTAACAAGACTGAACGAGGTATTGGGATACCGACGATCGAGTCTTGGGCAAGTAACGTACCGATTGACAAAGGGAATTGTATACGGGGTTGATTGAATCCTCGACATCGTGATTCATCCGATGAGATCATCGAGGAGTATGTGGGAGCCAACATGGGTATCCAGATCCCGCTGTTGGTTATTGACCGGAGAGCCGTCTCGGTCATGTCTACATGTCTCCCGAACCCGTAGGGTCAACACACTTAAGGTTCGGTGACGCTGTATGAATATGAGTATGCAGCAAACCAAAAGTTGTTCGGAGTCCTGGATGCGATCCTGGATGTCACGAGGAGTTTCGGAATGGTACGGAGGTTAAGAATTATATATGGGAAGTCGAGTTTCAGCCATCGAGAAAGTTTAGGGGTCCACCGGTATTGTACCAGGACCACCAGAAGGGTCCCGGGGGTCCACCGGGTGGGGCCACCTATCCCGGAGGGCCCCATGGGCTGAAGAGGGAGGGGAACCATCCCCTGGTGGGCGGGTGGGGCCCCCCTGGGTCCCCTCTGCGCCTAGGGTTTTGAACCCTAGGGGAGGGGGCGCCTCCACTTGCCTTGGGGGGCACTCCACCCCCCTTGGCCGCCGCCCCCCCTACATATCCCATCTCTAGGGCCGGCGCCCCCCCTGGGGTCCCTATATAAAGAGGGGGGGTGGGAGGGCCACCACACCCAACACCCTGGCGCATCCCTCCCCTCCCTGCTACACCTCCTCCTCCCGTAGTCGCTTGGCGAAGCCCTGCCAGAACCCTGCTGCATCCACCACCACGCCGTCGTGCTGCTGGATCTTCATCAACCTCTCCCTCCTCCTTGCTGGATCAAGGTGCGGGAGACGTCATCCGCTCCGTACGTGTGTTGAACGCGGAGGTGCTGTCCGTTCGACACTTGGTCATCGGTGATTTGGATCACGACGAGTACGACTCCCTCAACCCCGTTCTCTTGAACGCTTCCGCTCGCGATCTACAAAGGTATTTAGATGCACTCCTATCACTCGTTGCTAGATGAAGTCATAGATGGATCTTTGTGAAGCCGTAGGAAATTTTTTATTTTCTGGAACATTCCCCAACAGTGGCATCATGAGCTAGGTCTATGCGTAGTTCTCTATTGCACGAGTAGAACACAAATTTGTTGTGGGCGTAGATGTTGTCAATATTCTTGCCGCTACTAGTCTTATTTTGCTTCAGAGGTATTGTGGGATGAAGCGGCCCAGACCGACCTTACACGTACGCTTACGTGAGACAAGTTCCACCGACTGACATGCACTAGTTGCATAAGGTGGCTAGCGGGTGTCTGTCTCTCCCACTTTAGTTGGAGCGGATTCGATGAAAAGGGTCCTTATGAAGGGTAAATAAAAGTTGACAAATCACGTTCTGGATTTTTCGTAGGTAAGAAAACGTTCTTGCTAGAACCTTATTGCAGCCAGGTAAAAGATGCAACAACAATTAGAGGACGTCTAACTTGTTTTTGCAGCAATTGCCTTGTGATGTGATATGGCCAAAAGTTGTGATGAATGATGAATGATATATTGTGATGTATGAGATCATGTTCTTGTAATAGGAATCACGAGTTGCATGTCGATGAGTATGACAACCGGCAGGAGCCATAGGAGTTGTCTTATTTATTGTATGACCTGCGTGTCAATGATTTAACGCCATGTAATTACTTTACTTTATTGCTAAACCATTAGCCATAGTAGTAGAAGTAATAGTTGGCGAGCAACTTCATGGAGACATGATGATGGAGATTGTCGCGACCGGTTTTCCGGGTATTAAATTCCAGAAAAATGGCCGTTGTGCTCACCAGCCCCAGGATAACTATTAGCTGATGAGGCACCAACTTGATACAGAAATCCAAAGCAAAATACAACATATGTAGTACAAGACCATTCTGGCCTGTGAGTACAGCAAATGGTTTCTAGTGTTTGATGGCGGAAGCGGGTTGTGAATCGTCAATGTCTATGGGACTCCATTTCCCACGGGAACAGGGGACCATGTTAACTCCTATCTTCGCGAGGCTGCTATCACCGTTGCTTAGGTTCCGGGACTGTCGGCAAGATCGCTCCTCTCCGTGCAAGAAAATGTGGCCAAGACAATAGCCAGGGACAAGCCAGTGAGTACTTTGAATGTACTCGCAAACATTATGAACAGATGTATAATATGACAATGATGGTTCTGAAATATCTTATGCTCACGACGTCAGACAGAAAGGATAATAAAAATACTGATGCACGCAAGCATGTTATTTATGAATGTGCAATAACATAGTAGTATTAAAATTATGAAATAAATAATAAGCATGCCACGGTCGGGCGTCTTAGCGACACCACATAAAGGGCTTTAAAATAAATGCCATAGTCGGGCGTCTTAGCGACACCACATAAAGGGCTTTAAAAGAAATGCCACAGTCGGGCGTCTTAGCGACACCACATAAAGGGCTTTAAAAGAAATGCCACAGTCGGGCGTCTTAGCGACACCACATAAAGGGCTTTAAAAATTAAATGCCACAATCGGGCGTCTTAGCGACACCACATAAAGGGCTTATAAAAGAAATGCCACAGTCAGGCGTGTCAGCGACACCACATAAAGGGCTTATAAAAGAAATGCCACAGTCGGGCGTCTCAGCGACACCACATAAAGGGCTTATAAATAATCACAGTGAATACCCAGGAGGTAAAACCTTCCCAGGGATAGTCAATATTTCAAATGATATAAAGGGGTTAGTCCGTAATAAAAATAATAATTCATAATCATCATAAGTCACAAGTCACAATCCATGTTCCGGATTAATAGTTTTCTCCCCCGAAGACCGACACTAAGACCGACACTTGACCCATCCCAGACTGTAGTCCTTAACCATGGACACGGCTATTCGAATAGGTTTAATCTCTGCAGAGGGTGTACTCTTTACCCACGAGTAACGTATACCATTAGTCCATCAGGACTAATTCCGTCTACGGTCTTTTTGTTGAAAACACACCTAACTTGCACACACCAGCTTAACTCAAACGTGTCTGGAATCACCCACGACACATGTCAAGCAAACTCTAAGTGGGGAGGCTACAACCTCGTGTAGCATGGGATCAAATTTATATTGCGCGCCCTAAGGGTTGGCCTCCCCTCTCGGTCTCAACCGGAACACCCATGCCCCCGGACCAGGTGGCCTGCCTACCAGCTACAACCGGTATCTTCCACCATGGCCTCTCTGTACGGTGTGTGCTAGAAAGAGGTTGACAACTTACTGAACCGTACTCTACTTGTCGTAGAGACGAGTGGTAGTACGAAACAAGTATGGGGGTTACTGGAACAAGACTCGATCTAGGGTCGACTCAAGAGGTTTAAGTTTTCCCTACATGATTAGCATAACGAATATATTTTATCCAACAGACAGAGTCACCACTCATCATACCCCTCATGCCATGCCGGACACACTCGTCTCGACGAGGAACTAGGTACAAGCTCAGGTATACCCAAGACAGAGACTTTCCCGTTTTCCTTCCGGTAGGCACGAAAGGCATACGAGGATGATCACTATCAACCGCATGTCCATTTCCAACAGCAAGGAAATTTTCAATAAGCATTCATGCAAATGATCACATCACCACATAAAATAACGAGTCCTATGTATTGAAGTGGTGTTTTGATCGTGTCAAAAAATGCATGCAAAATATTATGCCAGGTTTCAGAATGCTTGCCTTCAATGTGTGGAAAGGCAGGGTGCACTCCAAAACATTTGAAAGCTTTCTCCTCTCTCCACAATCCTATTTAAAAATATTTTTGAATCAACATATAGTTTCAAAAACAGTACCAAAAAGTTTGAAATAAATCTTAAAATAAACAAGACAATATTTGAGAGAGGTAGGAAAAAGAATCAACTCATTTGGAGTTGTAATTAAAAAGTTATAGCCAGTCAAAGTCCTGGTCAAAATCTGTTTTTTTTTAAACAGAAACAGAAAAGAAAATGTTTTAAAAAAATGTACACATCGAAGGCGCATTCTAGAAATGCGCTTCCACTTACTCCTGCATGGACCGGCGCTGGGTCACTGACGGTGGGCCCGCCTGGCCCACTGGTCAGGTTTGACCAGTCGCCCTCCCTCCTCTTCCTCTGGCCGAACAGAGGTGGAGGCTCCAGCGATCGTCGCCGGCGTTAGGCGGCTCCTCGCGGGCCCCCGAGGGTGGGGATGGATCTGCAAGACTGGGGCGGTCCTTGCAGTGGTCGAGGGAGTGATGGGGATGGAGGGAGTCGTCGGCGAAGAGCTTCGCGGCGGAGAAGGCATTCGGTTGGATTTGGGGTCCTGGGCTATGGTGGCTCTCGGTCGGGGTTGAGGCGATGGGCGGCTCCGCACGATCACGTGGAGTTGGGTGGTGGCGCAAGATTTCCGGGAGGTGCCTTGGTTGCGACGGAATCGGCCGGGACTTGGCGGCGACCGAACCGGCCGGACTCGGGGAAGATGGCCTTCCGCTCCTCGACTGCTAGCCATGGTAGCTCTAGGGGGATCATTTGAGGTTGCTTGAGTACTCGATTGAGCTCCGGGGCCCTTATATAGGCGGTGGAGGTCGGTCCCGAGGCAGCCGGCGATTAGGACGACGGCGAACCACCATGCTATGCGGCAGGGTAACATGGAGGCGACGAGAGCTAGCCGACGAGCGAGGGGATAAGCTTGCGTGGCTCCCAGGGGCAGGTGGCGAGCCGGGGTGGCTCGGGCGGCGCCGACCGTGGCAGACGCACACTGTGGACGCCAGTGTGCCGCCAAGAGTGCCCTGACGGCGGCGCTGTAGGGTGCCAGGGCTGCTTGGAGGTTTCTGGTGAGAAGGGGAGTGCGTGGCGCGGCTTTGCAGTGTGGGGCCAAACCAGGGGCGCGACGCGGCAGCTCGGGTGCGCGGCTGCAGTTGGCGCGCTCTGGGCGCGCCCAGTGCACACCCACCATCTGCTCGACGAAATGCCATGGCCTGCTAGGTGGCTTGGCTGGAGCTGGGGATTAGTAGGTCTAGTCTAGGGGTAGCTGGGATGCTAGTGGACATGCCTGTTGGGTCAGAGGATCAGGTCCATAATGCAAAACAAAACTCATGCCAAATCTGTCCATGCACTCCAGGTGTTTGACAAAATGCCACAGGCACCTAGGCTTTTCTTGGAGTGGCCAAATCCTCCAGATCCTAGTCTCTTTAGATGCACAAGAGGGTGGTGAGGTTAGTTTGTGAAAAGCACAAACTTGCTAGTGCAAGTTTTGCAGAACTTCAAATCTGTACAGGAGGTAAATGGCCTCATCTCATGGACCAAAAGTATTCCACTGGTTGCATGCTCCTGGACTTAGGGGTTTTGTAGGGTGGTCTACAAGCTGGGGAAAGAATCAAGGGCCAAAGAGCAAGCAAGAATATGGATGCTGTACAAACCATCATGTTGGACCAGAATGAAGATGAGGTTGATTCACTCAAAATTTTCAAAGAACATCACTAGGTTTTTGCATAAAGTGGAATCATATGCTGCTACTAACATCCCATAATTTTGGTGGAAGCTAGAAAGAAATATTTAAATGAGTTGTAGTGCAAAAATGGACTGGACCAGAGAAGAGAATTGGGTGTAGAGCTCAAAATATTTCATGAATAAATGTTATTTTTGCAGAAAAGTGATTTAAAAACATCACCTGACATCTCCAAATTTTGGTTGGAATTTTAAGTGAATTTATCAAATGGTTGTAGTTCAAATATGGCCATATAACCTTGAAAAATCATTTTTCAAGAAAATAAAGATCAAGCAAATTAATTATGTAATTAGTTCTACTAATAAAAGAAAAGTTTTTTCTTGACAGGTTAAACAAGTCCAATAACATATTTGAAAAGTGTTCTTTTTGGGGAAAACTCCATAATAACAAGAGAGAAAAATGGTCCAAAAATAAAAAGGGAGCCCAGAAAATAAAATTTTAAATTTCCTCGCAAAATTTTAATTAACAAAACAAGGTAAAAATTTTGGGGTGTCACAACACTACCCCCCTTCAGAAAAATCTCGTCCTCGAGATTTGCTAAGAGCCGTTGTGAAAAACAAATACTCCACGGTTACGGGTTTTTTTGCAAGCAGTGTATGTGTTCGAGCGGTTGTGAGTCTGTTGCCGTGGTGCTGTGTGAATAAAATAACCCATATAGTGAGAGGATAAACGATGCAGCAACTCAGGGAAAAGAAATCTTCCTCGAGGATATCTCGCGATTACAAAGGTTTATCACAATGAAAACTACTCATATTAGTAGGAACTAAATACTTGACTCATCGCACAAATTCGAGGCACCATGCATAAGTTACAACGCAATAATAAACGCTGCGATAACAAATACCGCAGTGACGTCTAAAATGAGAAAGGTAACTGGACGGGTTCCTGAGAAAATGTCGCTGGTAATGGGATACACTCCTCTTCTATCGGAGGGAGTGGATTGACCAGTCGATGTATGTGTCTCTCCGGGTCGGGCCTCAGTGGTCTGCCGATGGAAATTTGAGGATTTAAATCAGCGAGACTCTGGAGATAATCCATTACTTGCTGGTTCAAGTGCTCTTGAGCGATGATATATTGGATAAGGTTGGCCAGAACTGGGTCTCTCTCAATCCGCCCACCAGGAAAAGATGTTACTCCTCCGGGTGTTGCACGGCTCGGAAAGTAATAATATCCTCGTTCGCGGGCATAGGGTACTACGGATCGAAGACGAGCAATCGCTTCCTTCGCAGCAGCTTCTATGGCCAGGCGTGGGGTTGGCATAGATTTCCCCATGAAGGAAACCTCCATTGGATCTTGGTTCGGGTGTATGGGAGGGATGTGTACTGCTGCCCAATATTCTGAGGTGGAAGTGGTGATTCTCGATTTGAACAACTCGTACTGGGGTGGCTGGGTAGAACCCAGGGTACTGCAGGTAAAGTCCCACAATATTTTGACAAAGCTACTTGGGGTTGCATCTGGGGTTCTCAGATATATACTAGGGCTCGGCATGACAGGAAAAAGGTTGCGAGGGTGGTGCACAAGGTGTGGGGTGCCTGGTATGGTCACGAGGTGGACTTTTTATAGCACTGGAGCTGGGTCATTTTACCGTGGTGAAAGGTAATAAATTTGCCAGCTTAGCTCCAAGGGTCGAGGTCAAAGTCACAGATACATACCTCACTAAAGTGACGTATCACTTTGGGGTTGTCGGGTCACTGTGTGGCTATCTAGCATGGGAAGCTTGGCTGGGGTTTGGTTAAGGTCTGGTGGGTTGGTTTGCCTAAGTTTTTGACCCGGCCAAGATAGGATTAGCCAGTGGTCAGCCTGGCTCTGATACCAAGTTTGTCGCGACCGGTTTTCCGGGTATTAAATTCCAGAAAAATGGCCGTTGTGCTCACCAGCCCAAGGATAACTTTAGCTGATGAGGCACCAACTTGATACAGAAATCCAAAGCAAAATACAACATATGTAGTAAAAGACCATTCTGGCCTGTGAGTACAGCAAATGGTTTCTAGTGTTTGATGGCGGAAGCGGGTTGTGAATCGTCAATGTCTATGGGACTCCATTTCCCACGGGAACAGCGGAACAGGTTAACTCCTATCTTCGCGAGGCTGCTATCACCGTTGCTTAGGTTCCGGGACTGTCGGCACGGTCGCTCCTCTCCGCGCAAGAAAATCTGGCCAAGACAATAGCCAGGGACAAGCCAGTGAGTACTTTGAATGTACTCGCAAACATTATGAACACAGGTATAATATGACAATGATGGTTCTGAAATATCTTATGCTCACGACGTCAAACACAAAGGATAATAAAAATACTGATGCACGCAAGCATGTTATTTATGAATGTGCAATAACATAGTAGTATTAAAATTATGAAATAAATAATAAGCACGCCACGGTCGGGCGTCTTAGCGACACCACATAAAGGACTTTAAAATAAATGCCATAGTCGGGCGTCTTAGCGACACCACATAAAGGGCTTTAAAAGAAATGCCACAGTCGGGCGTCTTAGCGACACCACATAAAGGGCTTTAAAAGAAATGCCACAGTCGGGCGTCTTAGTGACACCACATAAAGGGCTTTAAAAATTAAATGCCACAATCGGGCGTCTTAGCGACACCACATAAAGGGCTTATAAAAGAAATGCCACAGTTGGGCGTCTCAGCGACACCACATAAAGGGCTTATAAAAGAAATGCCACAGTCGGGCGTCTCAGCAACACCACATAAAGGGCTTATAAATAATCACAGTGAATACCCAAGAGGTAAAACCATCCCAGAGATAGTCAATATTTCAAATGATATAAAGGGGTTAGTCCGTAATAAAAATAATAATTCATAATCATCATAAGTCACAAGTCACAATCCATGTTCTGGATTAATAGTTTTCTCCTCCGAAGACCGACACTACGACCGACACTTGACCCATCCCAGACTGTAGTCCTTAGCCATGGACACGGCTATTCGAATAGGTTTAATCTCTGCAGAGGGTGTACTCTTTACCCACGAGTAACGGATTCCTTTAGTCCATCGGGACTAATTCCGTCTACGGTCTTTTTGTTGAAAACACACCTAACTTGCACACACCAGCTTAACTCACACGTGTCTGGAATCACCCACGACACCTGTCAAGCAAACTCTAAGTGGGGAGGCTACAACCTCGCGTAGCATGGTATCAAATTTATATTGCGTGCCCTAAGGGGTGGCCTCCCCTCCCGGTCTCAACCGGAAACACCCATGCCCCCGGACCAGGTGGCCTGCCTACCAGCTACAACCAGTACCTTCCACCATGGCCTCTCTGTAAGGTGTGTGCTAGAAAGAGGTTGACAACTTACTAAATCGTACTCTACTTGTCGTAGAGACAAGTGGTAGTACGAAACAAGTATGGGGGTTACTGGAACAAGACTCGATCTAGGGTCGACTCAGGAGGTTTAAGTATTCCCTGCATGATTAGCATAACGAATATATTTTATCCAACAGACAGAGTCACCACTCATCATACCCCTCATGCCATGCCGGACACACTCGTCTCGACGAGGAACTAGGGACAAGCTCGGGTCTACCCAAGACAGAGACTTTCCCGTTTTCCTTCCGGTGGGCACGAAAGGCATACGAGGATGATCACTATCACAAGCATGTCCATTTCCAATTGCAAGGAAATTTTCAATAAGCATTCATGCAAATGATCACATCACCACATAAAATAACGAGTCCTATGTATTGAGGTGGTGTCATGATCGTGTCAAACAATGCATGCAAAATATTATGCCAGGGTTCAGAATGCTTGCCTTCAACGTGTGGAAAGGCAGGGTGCACTCCAAAACATTTGAAAGCTTTCTCCTCTCTCCAAAATCCTATTTAAAAATATTTTTGAATCAACATATAGTTTCAAAAACAGTACCAAAAAGTTGTCTGATTTTTTTGAAATAAATCTTAAAATAAACTAGACAATATTTTAGAGAGGTAGGAAAAAGAATCAACTCTTTTGTAGTTGTAATTAAAAAGTTATAGCCAGTCAAAGTCCTGGTCAAAATCTGTTTTTTTTAAACAGAAAAAGAAAAGAAAATGTTTAAAAAAAATGTACACGTCGAAGGCGCATTTTGGAAATGCGCTTCCACTTACTCCTTCGTGGATCGGCGCTGGGTCATTAACGGTGGGCCCGCCTGGCCCACTGGTCAGGTTTGACCAGTCGCCCTCCCTCCTCTTCCTCCAGCCGAACAGAGGCGGAGGCTCCGGCGATCGTCGCCGGCGTTAGGCGGCTCCTCGCGGGCCCACGAGGGTTGGGATGGATCCGCAAGACTGGGGCGGTCCTTCCGGTGGTCGAGGGAGTGATGGGGATGGAGGGAGTCGTCGGCGACGAGCTTCGCGGCGGAGAAGGCTTTCGATTGGATTTGGGGTCCTGGGCTATGGTGGCTCTCGGTCGGGGTTGAGGCGATGGGCGGCTCCGCACGATCACGTGGAGTTGGGTCGTGGCGCTAGATTGCCGGGAGGTGCCTTGGTTGCGACGGAATCAGCCGGGACTTGGCGGCGACCGAACCGGCCGGAGTCGGGGAAGATGGCCTTCCCCTCCTCGACTGCTGGCCATGCTAGCTCTAGGGGGATCATTTGAGGTTGCTTGAGTACTCGATTGAGCTCCAGGGCCCTTATATAGGCGGTGGAGGTTGGTCCCGAGGCAGCCGGCGATAAGGACGATGGCGAACCGCCATTCTGTGCGGCAGGGCGACGTGCAGGCGACGAGAGCTAGCCGACGAGCGAGGGAATAAGCTTGCGTGGCTCCCAGGGGCAGGTGGCGAGCCGGGGTGGCTCGGGCGGCGCCGACCGTGGTAGTGGCGCATTGTGGACGCCGGCGTGCCGCCAAGAGTGCCCTGACGGCGGCACTGTAGGGTGCCAGGGCCGCTTGGAGGTTTCTGGTGAGAAGTGGAGTGCGTGGCGTGGCTTTGCAGTGTGGGGCCAAACCAGGGGCGCGACGCGGCGGCTCGGGTGCGCGGCTGCAGTTGGCGCGCTCTGGGCACGCCCAGTGCACGCCCACCATCTCCTCGACGAATTGCCATGGCCTGCTAGGTGGCTTGGTTGGAGCTGGGGATTAGCAGGTCTAGTCTAGGGGTAGCTGGGATGCTAGTGGACATGCCTTTTGGGTCAGAGGATCAGGTCCACAATGCAAAACAAAACTCATGCCAAATCTGTCCATGCACTCCAGGTGTTTGACAAAATGCCACAGGCACCTAGGCTTTTCTTGGAGTGTCCAAATCCTCCAGATCCTAGTCTCTTTAGATGCACAAGAGGGTGGTGAGGTTAGTTTGTGAAAAGCACAAACTTGCTAGTGCAAGTTTTGCAGAACTTCAAATCTGGACAGGAGGTAAATGGCCTCATCTCATGGACCAAAAGTATTCCACTGGTTGCATGCTCCTGGACTTAGGGGTTTTGTAGGGTGGTCTACAAGCTGGGGAAAGAATCAAGGGCCAAAGAGCAAGCAAGAATATGGATGATGTACAAACCATCATGTTGGACCAGAATGAAGATGAGGTTGATTCACTCAAAATTTTCAAAGAACATCACTAGGTTTTTGCATAAAGTGGAATCATATGCTGCTACTAACATCCCATAATTTTCGTGGAAGCTAGAAAGAAATATTTAAATGATTTGTAGTGCAAAAATGCCCACTGGACCAGGCAAGAGAATTGGGTGTAGAGCTCAAAATATTTCATGAATAAATGTTATTTTTGCAGAAAAGTGATTTAAAAACATCACCTGACATCTCCAAATTTTGGTTGGAATTTTAAGTGCATTTATCAAATGGTTGTAGTTCAAATATGGCCATATAACATTGGAAAAACCATTTTTCAAGAAAATAAAGATCAAGCAAATTAATTATGTAATTAGTTCTACTAATAAAAGAAAAGTTTTTTCTTGAGAGGTTAAACAAGTCCAATAACATATTTGAAAAGCGTTCTTTTTGGGGAAAACTCCATAATAACAAGAGAGAAAAATGGTCCAGAAATAAAAAGGGAGCCCAGATAATAAAAATTTAATTTCCTAGCAAAATTTTAATTAACAAAACAAGGCAAAAATTTTGGGGTGTCACAGAGATCATGATGATGGAGATCATGGTGTCGTGCCGGTGACGAAGATGATCATGGAGCCCCGAAGATGGAGATCAAAGGAGCTATATGGTATTGGCCATATCATGTCACTATTATATAATTGCATGTGATGTTTATTATGTTTATGCATCTTGTTTACTTAGAACGACGGTAGTAAATAAGATGATCCCTTATAATAATTTCAAGAAATTGTTCCCCCTAACCGTGCACCGTTGCTAAAGTTCCTCGTTTCGAAGCACCACGTGATGATCGGGTGTGATAGATTCTTACATTCACATACAACGGGTGTAAGACAGTTTTACACATGCAAAAACACTTAGGGTTAACTTGACGAGCCTAGCATGTACAAACATGGCCTCGAAACACAGAGACTGAAAGGTCGAACATGAGTCATATGGAAGATACGATCAACATGGAGATGTTCACCGATGATGACTAGTCCGTCTCACGTGATGATCGGACACGGCCTAGTCGACTCGGATCGTGTAACACTTAGATGACTAGAGGGATGTCTAATCTGAGTGGGAGTTCAATAAATAATATGATTAGATAAACTTAACTATCATGAACTTAGTCTAAAACCTTTGCAAATATGTCTTGTAGATCAAATGGCCAACGCTCATGACAACATGAACTTCAACGCGTTCCTAGAGAAAACCAAGCTGAATGATGATGGCAGCAACTATACGGACTGGGTCCGGAACCTGAGGATCATCCTCATAGCTGCCATCCCAGAGAACCATCCCAGAGAAGGACCGCTAGGTGAAGCACCCATCCCAGAGAACCAAGACGTTATGAACGCTTGGCAGTCACGTGCTGATGATTACTCCCTCATTCAATGCAGCATGCTTTACAGCTTAGAACCGGGGCTCCAAAAGCGTTTTGAGCAACACAGAGCATATGAGATGTTCGAGGAGCTTAAAATGGTTTTACAAGCTCATGCCCGGGTCGAGAGATACGAAGTCTCCAACAAGTTCTATAGTTGTAAGATGGAGGAAAATAGTTCTGTCGGTGAGCACATACTCAAAATGTCTGGGTTGCACAACCGCCTGTCCTAGCTGGACATTAGCCTCATGGACGAGGCGGTCATTGACAGAATCCTTCAGTCGCTCCCACCGAGCTACAAGAGCTTTCTGATGAACTACAATATGCAGGGGATGGTGAAAACTATTCCTGAAGTGTTTTCAATGCTGAAGTCGGCAGAGGTAGAAATCAAGAAAGAACATCATGTGTTGATGGTCAATAAAACCACCAAGTTCAAGAAGGGCAAGGGTAAGAAGAACTTCAAGAAGGACGACAAGGAGGTTGCCACGCCCGGTAAGCCAGTTTCCAGGAAGAAGTCAAAGAATGGAACCAAGCCTGAGACTGGTTGCTTTTACTGCAAAGGGAAGGGTCACTGGAAGCGGAACTGCCCCAAATACTTAGCGGGCAAGAAGGCCGGCAACACCAAAGGTATATGTGATATACATGTAATTGATGTGTACCTTACCAGTACTCGTAGTAACTCCTGGGTATTTGATACCGGTGTCGTTGCACATATTTGTAACTCACAGAAGGAGCTGCGGAATAAGCGGAGACTGGCGAAGGACGAGGTGACGATGCGCGTCGGGAATGGTTCCAAGGTCGATGTGATCGCCGTCGGCACGCTGCCTCTACATTTACCCACGGGATTAGTTTTAAACCTCAATAATTGTTATTTAGTGCCAAGTTTGAGCATGAACATTGTACCTGGATCTCGTTTGATACGAGATGGCTACTCATTTAAATCCGAGAATAATGGTTGTTCTATTTATATGAGAGATATGTTTTATGATCATGCCCCGATGGTCAATGGATTATTCTTAATGAATCTCGAACGTAATGTTACACATATTCATACTGTGAATACCAAAAGATGTAAAGTTGATAACGATAGTCCCACATACTTGTGGCACTGCCGCCTTGGTCGCATTGGTGTCAAGCGCATGAAGAAGCTCCATGCTGATGGAGTTTTAGAGTCTCTCGATTATGAATCATTTGACACATGTGAACCATGCCTCATGGGCAAAATGACCAAGACTCCGTTCTCTGGAACAATGGAGTGAGCAACCAACTTATTGGAAATCATACATACCAATGTGTGCGGTCCAATGAGCGTTGAGGCTTGCAGAGGATATCGTTATGTTCTCACTCTCAGTGGTGACTTGAGTAGATATGGGTAGGTCTACTTAATGAAACACAAGTCTGAGACCTTTGAAAAGTTCAAGGAATTTCAGAATGAGGTAGAGAATCAACGTGACCGAAAGATAAAGTTCCTACGATCGGATCATGGAGGAGAATATTTAAGTCACGAATTTGGTACACACTTAAGAAAATGTGGAATCATTTCACAACTCACGCCGCCTGGAACACCTCAGCGTAACGGTTTGTCCGAACATCGTAATCGCACTTTATTGGATATGGTGCGATCTATGATGTCTCTTACCGATTTACCGCTATCATTTTGGGGATACGCTTTAGAGACAGCTACATTGACTTTAAATAGGGCTCCGTCTAAATCCGTTGAGACGACACCGTATGAATTATGGTTTGGGAAGAAACCTAAGTGTGGTTTCTAAAAGTTTGGGGATGCGATGCTTATGTCAAGAAACTTCAACCTGAAAAGGTCGAACCCAAGTCGGAAAAATGCGTCTTCATAGGATACCCTAAGGAAACCATTGGATATACCTTCTACTTAAGATCCGAGGGCAAGATCTTTGTTGCCAAGAACGGATCCTTTCTGGAAAAAGAGTTTCTCTCGAAAGAAGTAAGTGGGAGGAAAGTAGAACTCGATGAAGTACTACCTCTTGAACCGGAAAGTAGTGCATCTCAGGAAAACGTTCCTGTGGTGCCTACGCCAACTGGAGAGGAAATTAATGCTGATGATCAAGGTACTTCGGATCAAGTTGCTACTGAACTTCGTAGGTCCACAAGGACACGTTCCACACTAGAGTAGTATGGCAACCCTGTCCTGGAAATCATGTTGTTAGACAACGGTGAACCTTCGAACTATGAAGAAGCAATGGCGGGCCCAAATTCCAACAAATGGCTTGAGGCCATGCAATCCGAGATAGAATCCATGTATGAAAACAAACTATGGACTTTGACAGACTTGCCCAATGATCGGCGAGCGATAGAAAACAAATGGATCTTTAAGAAGAAGACGGACGCGGATGGTAATATTACTATCTATAAAGCACGACTTGTCGCTAAGGGTTATCGACAAGTTCAAGGGGTTGACTACGATGAGACTTTCTCTCCTGTAGCAAAGCTGAAGTCCGTCCGAATCATGTTAGCAATTGCCGCATACTATGATTATGAGATATGGCAGATCGACGTCAAAACGACATTCCTTAACGGACATCTTAAGGAAGAACTGTATATGATGCAGCCGAAAGGTTTTGTCGATCCTAAGAATGCTAACAAAGTATGCAAGCTCCAGCGATCCATTTATGGGCTGGTGCAAGCATCTCGGAGTTGGAACATTTGCTTTGATAAGATTATCAAAGCATTTGGGTTTATGCAGACTTATGGAGAAGCCTGCGTTTTCAAGAAAGTGAGTGGGAGCTCTGTAGCATTTCTCATATTATATGTAGATGACATACTTTTGATGGGAAATGATATAGGACTTTTGGACAGCATTAAGGCCTACTTGAAAAAGTGTTTTTCAATGAAGGACCTTGCAGAAGCTGCTTACATATTAGGCATCAAGATCTATAGGGATAGATCAAGATGCCTCATAGGTCTTTCACAAAGCACATACCTTGATAAGATTTTGAAGAAGTTCAAAATGGATTAGTCCAAGAAAGGGTTCTTGCCTGTATTGCAAGGTGTGAGATTGAGCTTGGCTCAATGCCCGACCACGGCAAAAGATAAAGAAGAGATGAGTGTCATCCCCTATGCTTCAGCCATAGGATCTATTATGTATGCCATGCTGTGTACCAGACCTGATGTAAACCTTGCCGTAAGTTTGGTAGGAAGGTACCAAAGTAATCCCGGCAAGGAACACTGGACAGCGGTCAAGAATATCCTGAAGTACCTGAAAAGGACAAAGGACATGTTTCTCGTTTATGGAGGTGACAAAGAGCTCGCCGTAAAGGGCTACGTCGATGCTAGCTTCGACACAGATCTGGATGACTCTAAGTCACAAATCGGATACGTGTATATGTTGAATGGTGGAGCAGTAAGCTGGTGCAGCTGCAAGCAGAGCATCATGGCGGGATCAACATGTGAAGCGGAGTACATGGCAGCCTCGGAGGCAGCGCATGAAGCAATTTGGGTGAAGGAGTTCATCACCGACCTAGGAGTCATACCCAATGCGTCGGGGCTGATCAAACTCTTCTGTGACAACACTGGAGCTATCGCCCTTGCCAAGGAGCCCAGGTTTCACAAGAAGACCAGGCACATGAAGCGTCGTTTCAACTCCATCCGTGAAAATGTTCAAGATGGAGACATAGATATTTGCAAAGTACATACAGATCTAAATGTCGCAGATCCGTTGACTAAACCTCTTTCGCGAGCAAAACATGATCAACACCAGAAGTCTATGGGTGTTCGATTCATCACAATGTAACTAGATTATTGACTCTAGTGCAAGTAGGAGACTGTTGGAAATATGCCCTAGAGGCAATAATAAAAGGGTTATTATTATATTTCCTTGTTCATGATAATTGTCTTTATTCATGCTATAATTGTATTATCCGGAAATCGTAATACACGTGTGAATACATAGACCATTATATGTCCCTAGTAAGCCTCTAGTTGACTAGCTCGTTGGTCAACATATATTCATGGTTTCCTGACTATGGACATTGGATGTCGTCGATAACGGGATCACATCATTAGGAGAATGATGTGATGGACAAGACCCAATCCTAAGCATAGCACAAGATCGTGTAGTTCATTTTACTAGAGCTTTTCCAATGTCGAGTATCTTTTCCTTAGACCATGAGATCGTGTAACTCCCGGATACCGTAGGAGTGCTTTGGGTGTACCAAACGTCACAACGTAACTGGGTGACTATAAAGGTGCACTACAAGTATCTCCGAAAGTGTCTATTGGGTTGACACGGATCGAGACTGGGATTTGTCACTCCGTATGACGGAGAGGTATCTCTGGGCCCACTCGGTAATGCATCATCATAATGAGCACAAAGTGACCAAGTGTTTGGTCACGGGATCATGCATTACGGTATGAGTAAAGTGACTTGCCGGTAACGAGACTGAATGAGGTATTAGGATACCGACGATCGAGCCTCGGGCAAGTAACGTACCGATTGACAAAGGGAATTGTATACGAGGTTGATTGAATCCTCGATATCATGGTTCATCCGATGAGATCATCGAGGAGTATGTGGGAGCCAACATGGGTATCCAGATCCCGCTGTTGGTTATTAACCGGAGAGCCGTCTCGGTCATGTCTACATGTCTCCCGAACCCGTAGGGTCTACACACTTAAGGTTCGGTGACGCTAGGGTTGTATGAATATGAGTATGCAGCAAACCGAAAGTTGTTCGGTCCCGGATGAGATCCCGGACATCACGAGGAGTTCTGGAGTGGTTCGGAGGTAAAGAATTATATATGGGAAGTCGAGTTTCGGCCATCGGGAAAGTTTCGGGGTCCACCGGTATTGTACCGGGACTACCGGAAGGGTCCCGGGGGTCCACCGGGTGGGGCCACCTATCCCGGAGGGCCCCATGGGCTGAAGTGCGAGGGGAACCAGCCCCTGGTGGGTTGGTGCGCCCCCCCTGGGCCCCGCTCTGCGCCTAGGGTTGGGAACCCTAGGGGAAGGGGCGCCTCCTCTTGCCTTGGGGGGCACTCCACCCCCCTTGGCCGCCGCCCCCCTAGAGATCCCATCTCTAGGGCCCACCTGGGGTCCCTATATAAAGAGGGGAGGTCGGAGGGCAGCCGCACCCAACACCCTGGCGCCTCCCTCCCCTCCCTGCTACACCTCCTCCTCCCGTAGTCGCTTGGCAAAGCCCTGCCAAAACCCTGCTGCATCCACCACCACGCCGTCGTGCCGCTGGATCTTCATCAACCTCTCCCTCCTCCTTGCCGGATCAAGGTGCGGGAGACTTCATCCACTCCGTACGTGTGTTGAATGCGGAGGTGTTGTCTGTTTGGCACTTGGTCATCGGTGATTCGGATCACGACGAGTACGACTCCCTCAACCCCGTTCTCTTGAACGCTTCCGCTCGCGATCTACAAAGGTATGTAGAAGCACTCCTATCACTCGTTGCTAGATGAACTCATAGATGGATCTTGGTGAAACCGTAGGAAATTTTTTATTTTCTGCAACGTTCCCCAATAGTGGCATCATGAGCTAGGTCTATGTGTAGTTCTCTATTGCACGAGTAGAACACAAATTTGTTGTGGGCGTAGATGTTGTCAACTTTCTTGCCGCTACTAGTCTTATTTTGCTTCAGCGGTATTGTGGGATGAAGCGGCCCAGACCGACCTTACACGTACGCTTACGTGAGACAGGTTCCACCGACTGACATGCACTAGTTGCATAAGGTGGCTAGCGGGTGTCTGTCTCTCCCAGTTTAGTTGGAGCGGATTCAATGAAAAGGGTCCTTATGAAGGGTAAATAGAAGTTGACAAATCACGTTGTGGCTTTTTCGTAGGTAAGAAAACGTTCTTGCTAGAACCCTATTGCAGCCACGTAAAAGATGCAACAACAATTAGAGGACGTCTAACTTGTTTTTGCACCAATTGCCTTGAGATGTGATATGGCCAAAAGTTGTGATGAATGATGAATGATATATTGTGATGTATGAGATCATGTCCTTGTAATAGGAATCATGACTTGCATGTCGATGAGTATGACAACCGGCAGGAGCCATAGGAGTTGTCTTAATTATTGTATGACCTGCGTGTCAATGATTTAACGCCATGTAATGACTTTACTTTATTGCTAAAACGTTAGCCATAGTAGTAGAAGTAATAGTTGGCGAGCAACTTCATGGAGACACGATGATGGAGATCATGATGATGGAGATCATGGTGTTGTGCCGGTGACGAAGATGATCATGGAGCCCCGAAGATGGAGATCAAAGGAGCTATATTATATTGGCCATATCATGTCACTATTATATAATTGTATGTGATGTTTATTATCTTTATGCATCTTGTTTACTTAGAACGACGGTAGTAAATAAGATGATCCCTTATAATAATTTCAAGAAAGTGTTCCCCCTAACTATGCGCCATTGCTAAAGTTCGTCGTTTCGAAGCACCACGTGATGATCGGGTGTGATAGATTCTTACGTTCACATACAACGGGTGTAAGACAGTTTTACACATGCAAAAACACTTAGGGTTAACTTGATGAGCCTAGCATGTACAGACATGGCCTCGGAACACAGAGACCGAAAGGTCGAATATGAGTCGTATGGAAGATACAATCAACATGGAGATGTTCACCGATGATGACTAGTCCGTCTCACGTGATGATCGGACACGGCCTAGTCGACTCGGATTGTGTAACATTTAGATGACTAGAGGGATGTCTAATCTGAGTGGGAATTCATTAAATAATCTGATTAGATGAACTTAATTATCATGAACTTAGTCTAAAACCTTTGCAAATATGTCTTGTAGATCAAATGGCCAACGCTCATGTCAACATGAACTTCAACGCGTTCCTCGAGAAAACCAAGCTGAAAGATGATGGAAGCAACTATACGGACTGGGTCCGGAACCTGAGGATCATCCTCATAGCTGCCAAGAAAGCATATGTCCTAGAAGGACCGCTAGGTGAAGCACCCATCCCAGAGAACCAAGACGTTATGAACACTTGGCAGTCATGTGCTGATGATTACTCCCTCGTTCAGTGCGACATGCTTTATAGCTTAGAACCGGGGCTCCAAAAGTGTTTTGAGCAACACAGAGCATATGAGATGTTCGAGGAGCTGAAAATGGTTTTCCAAGCTCATGCCCGGGTCGAGAGATATGAAGTCTCCGACAAGTTCTATAGTTGTAAGATGGAGGAAAATAGTTCTGTCAGTGAGCACATACTCAAAATGTCTGGGTTGCACAACCGCCTGTCCCGGCTGGACATTAACCTCCCGGATGAGGCGGTCATTGACAGAATCCTTCAGTCTCTCCCACCGAGCTACAAGAGCTTTGTGATGAACTACAATATGCAGGGGATGGTGAAAACTATTCCTGAAGTATTTTCAATGCTGAAGTCGGCAGAGGTAGAATTCAAGAAAGAACATCAAGTGTTGTTGGTCAATAAAACCACCAAGTTCAAGAAGGGCAAGGGTAAGAAGAACTTCAAGAAGGACGACAAGGATGTTGCCGTGCCCGGTAAGCCAGTTGCCGGGAAGAAGTGAAAGAATGGACGCAAGCCTGAGACTGAGTGCTTTTATTGCAAAGGGAAGGGTCACTGGAAGCGGAACTGCCCCAAATACTTCACGGACAAGAAGGCCGGCAACACCAAAGGTATATGTGATATACATGTAATTGATGTGTACCTTACCAGTACTCGTAGTAACTCCTGGGTATTTGATACCGGTGCCGTTGCTCATACTTGTAACTCACAACAGGAGCTGCGGAATAAGAGGAGACTGGCGAAGGACAAGGTGACGATGCGCGCCGGGAATGGTTCCAAGGTCGATGTGATCGCCGTCAGCACGCTGCCTCTACATTTACCCATGGGATTAGTTTTAAACCTCAATAATTGTTATTTAGTGCCAAGTTTTAGCATGAACATTGTATCTGGATCTCGTTTGATACGAGATGGCTACTAATTTAGATCCGAGAATAATGGTTGTTCTATTTATATGAGAGATATGTTTTATGGTCATGCCCCGATGGTCAATGGTTTATTCTTAATGAATCTCGAACGTAATGTTACACATATTCATAGTGTGAAAACCAAAAGATGTAAAGTTGACAACGATAGTCCCACATACTTGTGGCACTGCCGCCTTGGACACATTGGTGTCAAGCGCATGAAGATGCTCCATGCTGATGAAATTTTAGAGTCTCTCGATTATGAATCATTTGACACATGCGAACCATGCCTCATGGGCAAAATGACCAAGACTCCGTTCTCCAGAACAATGGAGCGAGCAACCAACTTATTGGAAATCATACATACCGATGTGTGCGGTCCAATGAGCGTTGAGGCTCGTGGAGGATATCGTTATGTTCTCACTCTCGCTGATGACTTGAGTAGATATGGTTATGTCTACTTAATGAAACACAAGTCTGAGACCTTTGAAAAGTTCAAGCAATTTCAGAATGAGGTAGAGAATCAACGTGACCGAAAGATAAAGTTCCTACGATCAGATCGTGGAGGAGAATATTTAAGTCACGAATTTGGTACACCCTTAAGAAAATGTGGAATCGTTTCACAACTCACGCCACCTGGAACACCTCAGCGTAACGGTGTGTCCGAACATCGTAATCGCACTCTATTGGATATGGTGCGATCTATGATGTCTCTTACCAATTTACCGCTATCATTTTGGGGATACGCTCTAGAGACAACTACATTCACTTTAAATAGGGCTCCGTCTAAATCCTTTGAGATGACACCGTATGAATTATGGTTTGGGAAGAAACCTAAGCTGTCGTTTCTAAAAGTTTGGGGATGCGATGCTTATGTCAAGAAACTTCAACCTGAAAAGCTCGAACCCAAGTCGGAAATGCGTCTTCATCGGATACCCTAAGGAAACCATTGGATATACCTTCTACTTAAGATCCGAGGGCAAGATCTTTGTTGCCAAGAACGGATCCTTTCTGGAAAAAGAGTTTCTCTCAAAAGAAGTAAGTGGGAGGAAAGTAGAACTCGATGAAGTACTACCTCTTGAACTGGAAACTAGTGCAGCTCAGGAAAACGTTCCTGTGGTGCCTACGCAAACTGGAGAGGAAATTAATGATGATGCTCAAGGTACTTCGGATCAAGTTGCTACTGAACTTCATAGGTCCACTAGGACACGTTCCACACCAAAGTGGTATGGCAACCCTGTCCTGGAAATCATGTTGTTAGACAACAGTGAACCTCCGAACTATGAAGAAGCAATGGCGGGCCCAGATTCCAACAAATGGCTTGAGGCCATGCAATCCGAGATAGAATCCATGTATGAAAACAAAGTATGGACTTTGATAGACTTGCCCGATGATCGGTGAGCGATAGAAAACAAATGGATCTTTAAGAAGAAGACGGACGCGGATGGTAATATTACCATCTATATAGCTCGACTTGTCGCTAAGGGTTATCGGCAAGTTCAAGGGGTTGACTACGATGAGACTTTCTCTCCCGTAGCGAAGCTGAAGTCCTTAACGGGCATCATGTTAGCACTTGCCGCATACTATGATTATGAGATATGGCAGATGGACGTCAAAACGGCATTCCTTAACGGGCATCTTAAGGAAGAACTGTATATGATGCAGACGGAAGGTTTTGTCGATCCTAAGAATGCTAACAAAGTATGCAAGCTCCAGCGATCCATTTATGGGCTGGTGCAAGCATCTCGGAGTTGGAACATTCGCTTTGATGAGATGATCAAAGCATTTGGGTTTATGCAGACTTATGGAGAAGCCTGCGTTTATAAGAAAGTGAGTGGGAGCTCTGTAGCATTTCTCATATTATATGTAGATGACATACTTTTGATGGGAAATGATATAGAACTTTTGGACAGCATTAAGGCCTACTTGAACAAGTGTTTTTCAATGAAGGACCTTGGAGAAGCTGCTTACATATTAAGCATCAAGATCTATAGGGATAGATCGAGACGCCTCATTGGTCTTTCACAAAGCACATACCTTGATAAGATTTTGAAGAAGTTCAAAATGGATCAGTCCAAGAAAGGGTTCTTGCCTGTATTGTAAGGTGTGAGATTGAGCTCGGCTCAATGCCGACCACGACAAAAGATAAAGAAGAGATGTGTGTCATCCCCTATGGTTCGGCCAGAGGATCTATTATGTATGCCATGCTGTGTACCAGACCTGATGTAAACCTTCCCGTAAGTTTGGTAGGAAGGTACCAAAGTAATCCCGGCAATGAACACTGGACAGCAGTCAAGATTATCCTGAAGTACCTGAAAAGGACAAAGGACATGTTTCTCGTTTATGGAGGTGACGAAGAGCTCGTCGTAAAGGGCTACGTCGATACTAGCTTCGACACAGATCTGGATGACTCTAAGTCACAAACTAGATACGTGTATATGTTGAATTGTGGAGCAGTAAGCTGGTGCAGCTACAAGCAGAGCGTCGTGGCGGGATCTACATGTGAAGCGGAGTGCATGGCAGCCTCGGAGGTAGCGCATGAAGCAATTTGGGTGAAGGAGTTCTTCACCGACCTAGGAGTCATACCTAATGCGTCGGGGCCGATCAAACTCTTCTGTGACAACACTGGAGCTATTGCCCTTGCCAAGGAGCCCAGGTTTCACAAGAAGACTAGGAACATCAAGCGTCGTTTCAACTCCATGCGTGAAAATGTTCAAGATGGAGACATAGATATTTGCAAAGTACATACGGATCTGAATGTCGCGGATCCGTTGACTAAACCTCTTTCGCGAGCAAAACATGATCAACACCAGAACTCTATGTGTGTTCAATTCATCACAATGTAACTAGATTATTGACTCTAGTGCAAGTGGTAGACTGTTGGAAATATGCCCTAGAGGCAATAACAAAAGGGTTATTATTATATTTCCTTGTTCATGATAATTGTCTTTATTCATGCTATAATTGTATTATCCGGAAATCGTAGTACATGTGTGAATACATAGACTATAATATGTCCCTAGTAAGCCTCTAGTTGACTAGCTCGTTGATCAACAGATAGTCATGGTTTCCTGACTATGGACATTGGATGTCGTTGATAATGGGATCACATCATTAGGAGAATGATGTGATGGACAAGACCCAATCCTAAGCATAGCACAAGATCGTGTAGTTCGTTTTGCTAGAGCTTTTCCAATGTCAAGTATCTTTTCCTTAGACCATGAGATCGTGTAACTCCAGGATACCGTAGGAGTGCTTGGGTGTACCAAACGTCACAACGTAACTGGGTGACTATAAAGGTGCACTACAGGTATCTCCGAAAGTGTCTGTTGGGTTGACACGGATCGAGACTGGGATTTGTCAATCCGTATGACGGAGAGGTATCTCTGGGCCCACTCGGTAATGCATCATCATAATGAGCTCAAAGTGACAAGTGTCTGGTCACGGGATCATGCATTACGGTACGAGTAATGTGACTAGCCGGTAACGAGACTGAACGAGGTATTGGGATACCGACGATCAAGACTGAATGAGGTATTAATTCCCAGAAAATGGCCCTTGTACTCATCAGCCCCAGGATAACTGTTAGCTGATGAGGCACCAACTTGATACAGAAATTCCAAGCAAATACAAAATATGTAGTACAAGACCAGTCTGGTCTATAAGTACAACAAATGGTTTCTAATGGTTGATGGCGGAAGCGGTTTGTGAATCATCAGTGTCTATGGGACTCCATTTCCCACGGGAACAACTGACCAGGCTAGCTCCTATCTTCGCGAGGCTGCTATCACCGTTGCTTAGGTTCCGGGGCTGTCATCGCGTCACTCCTCTCCGTGCAAGAAATCTGGCCAAGACAATAGCCAGGGACAAGCCAGTGAGTACTTTGAATGTACTCGCAAACATTATGAACACGGGTATAATATAATAACGATGTGCTGAAAATATTTTATACTCATGACATCAGTCACAAAATATAAATATAACTCTGATGCTTGTAAGCATGTTATATATGATATGTAATATCATAAAAGTAGTAAAAATATAATGACATAAATAACAAGCATGCCACAGTCAGGCGTCTGAGCGACACCACATAAAGGGCTTTAAAAGAAATGCCACAGTCGGGCGTTTGAGCGACACCACATAAAGGGCTTTAAAAGAAATGCCACAGTCGGGCGTTTGAGCGACACCACATAAAGGGCTTTAAAAGAAATGCCACAGTCGGGCGTCTGAGCGACACCACATAAAGGGCTTTAAAAGAAATGCCGCAGTCGGGCGTCTGAGCGACACCACATAAAGGGCTTTAAAAGAACTAATCATAGTGAATATCCCAGAGGTAGAACCATCCCAGAGATATTCGATAATACCAAGAATATCACGGGTTAGTCCACAACAAAATAATACTCCTTATTATCACATGTCACAAGTTGCAATATCAGTTCTGATTTAATAGTTTCAGCTCCGAAGACCGACACTGAGACCGACACTTGACCCATCCCAGACTGTAGTCCTTAACCATGGACACGGCTATTCGAATAGGTTTAATCTCTGCAGAGGGTGTACTCTTTACCCACGAGTAACGGATTCCTTTAGTCCATCGGGACTAATTCCGTCTACGGTCTTTTTGTTGAAAACACACCTAACTTGCACACACCAGCTTAACTCACATGTGTCTGGAATCACCCATGCCACCTGTCAAGCAAACTCTAAGTGGGGAGGCTACAACCTCGACGTAACATGGGATCACAAATTTATACCGCGCGCAAAACTGGGGAAGCTAACCCCTTCGGCTACAACTGAAACACCCATGCTCCCGGACCAGGTGGCATGACTACCGGATGCCTCCAGTATCTTCCACCACGGCCTCTCTGTACGGTGTGTTCTAGGAAAGGGGTTGACAACTTACTGAACCGTACCCTACTAATCGTAGAGACGAGTGGTAGTACGAAGCAAGTGTGGGGGTTACGGCACAAGACTCGATCTACGGTCGACTCAGGAGGTTGTATTATATCCTGCATGATTAGCATAACAATGCACATATTTCAAATAACCGATAGAAACATCACGCGACATACCCCTCATGCCATACCGGACACAACCGTCTCGACGGAGGACTAGGGACAAGACCGTGTCTACCCAAGACAGAGGCCTCCCCGGCTTCCCTTCCGGTATGCATGAAAGATGTATGACGGTGATTTCCATCAGAAATCATGTCAACTTCATTAGCATAAACTCATTGAAAATGCACTCATAAGTAGGATCACTTCCTCACATAAAATGACGTATGCACGTGTCGCGGTGGTGCTGTCACCGATTCAAACAACACACACATAAATTTCACCAGGGTTCAGAATGCTTGCCTTCAGGTCATGGGAAAGAAGGGTGCATCCAAAACATCTTGAAATCTTCAAAAATCCTATTTAAAAGAATATATATATGAATTAAAACACAAAAACAAAACAGCACAAAAAGTTGTCTTGAAATTTTTTCAAATAAATCTTAAAATAAACTAGACAATATTCGAAAGAGGTAGGAAAAAGAATTAATTCATTTGGAGCTGTATTTAAAAAGATACAGCCGGTCAAAGTTTGGTAAAAAATGTGATATTTAAAATAAATACAGAAAAGAAAACGCTTCGAAATATACGTACATGTCGAAGGCGCATTTTGGAAATGCGCTTCCACTTATCCAGTGTGGCTGCGCCTGAGTCACCGACAGTGAGCCCGCCTGGCCCACTGGTCAGGTTTGACTGGTCTCCCTCCCTCTTCTTCCTCGGGCCGGGTAGAGGCGGGGATTCCGGCGACCGTTGCCGGCGAACGGCGGCTCCTCGTGGGCTCCAGATGGTCGGGATGGAACCGCAAGACCGGGGCGGTCCTTCCGATGGTCACTTTGCTCTCTGGGGTGGTCAGGGCTGCCGGCGGTGAGCTTCGCGGCGGACGGTGGTCGTCGGAGAAAGTGAGTCTGAGGCAGCAGTGGCTTTCGACCAAAATCGAGTAGGGGAACATGCTCACGGGAGGAAGGGAAAGTTCCTGGTGGAGAGAGTGGAGAGGGGGAGGCCTTGGTGGCGCTGGACTGGTCGGGTCAGTGGCGGCGGCTGGAGTTGCCGGAGAGGAAGGAGACGACCCTTTCCCAACGATTGACGGCTAGGGGGGCACGGGTGGGACGGTGTGAGGCTGCCTGTGTGCGTGTTTGAGCTCGGGGTCTCTTTATATAGGCGCTGGAGGTCGGTTCCGAGGCGGCCGGTGATAAGGATGACGGCGAACCGCGCTGCTGTAGCTAGGGCGATGTGGCGGCCACGAGCGCTAGTGGACACATTTGCGGATGGGCACGCACTGTTCTAGGAGGCAGGTGGCAAGCGTTGGCGGCTTGGGCGGCGCTGCCACGGCCGGGCCTACAAGCGGTCGTCAGCTAGCCGCCACGGCCATCCTGACGGCGGCGCTGTGGGGTGCCAGGTTGGTCGGGGTGGTGTGGAGATGCAAGGGGACACGGCGTGCTGGCTGGGGCCGGTCACAGGCCGGATTTGGGTGCGGGGTGCGACGCGGCGTCTCGGGCGCACGGGTGCCAAACGCACGCTCTGGGCACGCCCAGAGCACGCCCGGGACATGCTCGATGAAATGCCAGGGCATCCTAGAGGTTGCGGTTGAGGCTGGCAATTAACAGAGCTAGTCTAGGTTTAGCAAGGGGACTGAGGGACATGGTGGATTGGTCAGGGGCTCAAGTTCACCATGTAAACTTGAATTCATGCCAAAACTGGCTGTGCACTCAGGGTGTTTGACAAAATGCCAAAAGCACCTAGGTAGTTCTTGGAGTGGCCAAATTCTCCAGATTAGTGTCTCTATGGATGTAAGAGAGAGTGGTGAAGTTAGTTTGCAAAAAGGAGAAACTTGCTAATGCAAGTTTTGCAAAACTATACTTCTGGACAGGGTGCGGATGGCATCATTACATGGGCTAAGAGTGCTCCAAAGAGTGCATGCTCCTGGACTTAGGGGTTTTGCAGGGTTGGCTACAAGCATGAGAAGACACAAGGTCACGTGAGCAAGAAAGAATGGGGTTGCAGTAGAAAGCACAGGTCTGGTCCAGAATGAAAATGATGTTGATACACTCAAAAATTTCAAACAACAACACTGGGTTTTTGCATAAAGTGGAATCATATGCTGCTACTGACATCCCATAATTTTCGTGGAGGCTCTAGGGAATTATTTAAATGGGTTGCAGTGCAAAGCTGTCCACTGGACCAGAGAAGAAAAACAGGCACAAAACTCATAATATGCAATGATTTAGAGACCTCACATGATGTCTCCAAATTTTGGTTGGATTTTTAGCTAAGTTTATCAACTGGTTGAAGTAGAAAGAGAGCTCCAAAACTCAAACAAGTCATTTTAATGATTAAAGCTCAGGGTGAAATAATTTTATAAATAAATCTACTGATTTAGAAATAGTTATACAGAGAGCATAGAAGCTTAATATTTTGGAAAGCTCCACTAGAAAAAAAATAATTATCCTCAATATTAAAAGAGATGCTATGAACTCCACAGAAATAATCCAAAAGGAAAAAATTTAAAACTCCTCGCAAAATTTTAATTTCCAAAAATTTGGTTAAATTTTTGGGGTGTTACAATTGTATAGGGGGTTGATTGAATCCTCGACATCGTGGTTCATCCGATGAGATCATCGAGGAGTTTGTGGGAGCCAACATGGGTATCCAGATCCCGCTGTTGGTTATTGACCGGAGAGCCGTCTCGGTCATGTCTACATGTCTCCCGAACCCGTAGGGTCTACACACTTAAGGTTCGGTGACGCTAGGGTTGTATGAATATGAGTATGCAGCAAACCGAAAGTTGTTCGGAGTCCCGTATGAGATCCCGGACGTCAGGTGGAGTTCCGGAATGGTCCGGAGGTAAAGAATTATATATGGAAAGTCGAGTTTCGGCCATCGGGAAAGTTTCGGGGTCCACGGATATTTTACCGGGACCACCGGAAGGGTCTCGGGGGTCCACCGGGTGGGGCCACCTATCCTGGAGGGCCCCATGGGCTGAAGTGGGAGGGGAACCAGCCCCTGGTGGGCTGGTGCACCCCCCCTCCCCGGGCCCCCCTCTGCGCCTAGGGTTGGGAACCCTAGGGGAGGGGGCGCCTCCACTTGCCTTGGGGGGCACTCCACCCCCCTTGGCCGCCGCCCCCCTAGAGATCCCATCTCTAGGGCCGGCGCCCCCCCTGGGGTCCCTATATAAAGAGGGGAGGTGGGAGGGCAGCCGCACCCAACACCCTGTCGCCTTACTCCCCTCCCTGCTACACCTCCTCCTCCCGTAGTCGCTTGGCGAAGCCCTACCGGAACCCTGCTGCATCCACCACCACGCCGTCGTGCTGCTGTATCTTCATCAACCTCTCCCTCCTCCTTGCTGTATCAAGGTGCGGCAGATGTCATCCGCTCCGTACTTGTGTTGAACGCGGAGGTGTTGTCTGTTCGGCACTTGGTCATCGGTGATTTGGATCACGACGAGTACGACTCCCTCAACCCCGTTCTCTTGAACGCTTCCGCTCGCGATCTACAAAGGTATGTAGATGCACTCCTATCACTCGTTGCTAGATGAACTCATAGATGGATCTTGGTGAAACCGTAGGAAATTTTTTATTTTATGCAACGTTCCCCAACAGGCTGTTGGGGAACGTAGCAGAAATTCAAAATTTTCCTACGAGTCACCAAGATCTATCTATGGAGAAACCAGCAACGAGGGGAAGGATAGTGCATCTACATACCCTTGTAGATCGCTAAGTGGAAGCGTTCAAGAGAACGGGGTTGAAGGAGTCGTACTCGTCGTGATCCAAATCACCGGAGATCCTAGTGCCGAACGGACGGCACCTCCGCGTTCAACACACGTACAGCCCGGTGACGTCTCCCATGCCTTGATCCAGAAAGGAGAGAGGGAGAGGTTGAGGAAGACTCCATCCAGCAGTAGCACAATGGCGTGGTGGTGGTGGAGGAGCGTGGCAATCCTGCAGGGCTTCGCCAAGCACCGCGAGAGAGGAGGAGTACTTGGGAGAGGGGTAGGGCTGCGCCAGAACTTGGGGTGCGGCTGCCCTCCCACCCCTCCACTATTTATAGGTGGGGGGAGAGGGGGCCGGCCCCCCTAGATCCCATCTAGGGTTGGGGGCGGCGGCCAAGGGGGGAGGAGTGCCTCCCAAGTCAAGTGGAGGCCCTCCCCCTTAGGGTTTCCCCTCTCCCATGCGCATGGGCCTTGGGGGGCTGGTGCCCCTGGCCCATTAAGGCTAGGGCGCCCCCCTACAGCCCATGCTGATGTATTGGACGTGGTGGAACAATTTCCGGACCTCCGGACCCCTCCGGAATCCTCCGGAACCTTCTGGAAGCTTCCCGGTACAATACCGGAAAAACCCGAACTTTTCCCGGAACACGAACAACAACTTTCCATATATAAATCTTTACCTCCAGACCACTCTGGAACTCCTCGTGACGTCCGGGATCTCATCTGGGACTCCGAACAACATTCGGTAAGCACATACAAACTTCCTTTATAACCCTAGCGTTATTGAACCTTAAGTGTGTAGACCCTACGGGTTCGGGAACCATGCAGACATGACCGAGACGTTCTCCGGTCAATAACCAACAGCGGGATCTGGATACCCATGTTGGCTCCCACATGTTCCACGATGATCTCATCGGATGAACTACGATGTCAAGGACTCAATCAATGCCATATACAAATTCCCTTTGTCTACCGGTATTGTACTTGCCCGAGATTCGATCGTCGGTATACCGATACCTTGTTCAATCTCGTTACCGGCAAGTCTCTTTACTCGTTCCATAACACATCATCCCGTGATCAACCCCTTGGTCACATTGTGCACATTATGATGATGTCCTACCGAGTGGGCCCAGAGATACCTCTCCGTTTACACGGAGTGACAAATCCCAGTCTCGATTCGTGCCAACCCAACAGACACTTTCGGAGATACCTATAGTGCACCTTTATAGCCACCCAGTTACGTTGTGACGTTTGGTACACCCAAAGCATTCCTACGGTATCCGAGATTTGCACAATCTCATGGTCTAAGGAAAAGATACTTGACATTAGAAAAGCTTTAGCATACGAACTACACGATCTTTGTGCTAGGCTTATCATTGGGTCTTGTCCATCACATCATTCTGCTAATGATGTGATCCCGTTATCAACGACATCCAATGTCCATGGTCAGGAAACTGTAACCATCTATTGATCAACGAGCTAGTCAACTAGAGGCTTACTAGGGACATGGTGTTGTCTATGTACCCACACATGTATCTGAGTTTCCTATCAATACAATTATAGCATGGATAATAAACGATTATCATGAACAAGGAAATATAATAATAACTAATTTATTATTGCCTCTAGGGCATATTTCCAATAGTCTCCCATTTGCACTAGAGTCAATAATCTAGTTCACATCGCCATGTGATTAACACTCACAGGTCACATCATCATGTGACCAACATCCAAAGAGTTTACTAGTGTCACTAAACAAGTTCACATCATCATGTGATTAAGACTCAATGAGTTCTGGGGTTTGATCATGTTTTGCTTGTGAGAGAGGTTTTAGTCAACGGGTCTGCAAAATTCAGATCCGTATGTACTTCGCAAATCTCTAGGTCATATTGTAAATGTTGCTTCCACGCTCCACTTGGAGCTATTCCAAATGGTTGTTCCACTATATGTATCTGACTTCTCTACTCAAAGCTATCCGGATAGGTGTTAAGCTTGTATCGACGCAACTCTTTACGTCGAACTCTTTATCACCTCCATAACCGAGAAACATATCCTTATTCCTCTAAGGATAACTTTGACCGCTATCTGGTGATCCACTCCTTGATCACCTTTGTACCCTCTTGCCAGATATGTAGCAAGGCACACATCAGGTGCGGTACACAGCATAGCATACTGTAGAGCCTACGTCTAAAGCAAAGAGGATGACCCTCATCCTTTCTCTCTTTTCTGCCGTGGTCGAGATTTAAGTCTTAACTTCGTACCTTACAACTCAGGAAAGAACTCCTTCTTTGACTCATCCATCTTGAACACGTTCAAGATCATGTCAAGGTATGTGCTCATTTGAAAGTACCATTTAGCGGTTTTGATCTATCCTCATAGATCTTGATGCTCAATGTTCAAGTAGCTTAATCCAGGTTTTCCATTGAAAAACACTTTTCAAATAACCCTATATGCTTTCCAGAATTTCTACATCAGTTTTGATCAACAATATGTCAACAACATATACTCATCCGAAATTCTATAGTGCTTCCACTCACTTGTTTGGAAATACAAGTTTCTCATAAACTTTGTATAAACCCAAAATATTTGATCATCTTATAAAAGTGTACATTCCAACTCCGAGATGCTTACTCCAGTCTTTAGAAGGATTGCTGGAGCTTTGCATACTTGTTAGCATCCTTAGGATCGACAAAACCTTTCTGATTGTATCACATACAACCTTTCCTTACGAAAACTGGTAAGGAAACTCGTTTTGACATCCATCTTCCAGATTTCATAAATGCAGCTAATGCTAACATGATTCCGACGGACTTAAGAATCGCTACGGATGAGAAAATCTCATCGTAGTCAACTCCTTGAACTTGTAAAAACTCTTCGCCACAAGTCGATCTTCATAGATGATGACATTACCGTCCACGTCCGTCTTCTTCTTAAAGATCCATTTATCTCAATGGCTTGCCTATCATCGGGCAAGTCCACCAAAGTCCATGCTTTGTTTTGATACATGGATCCTATCTCGGATTTCATGGTTTCTAACCATTTGTCGGAATATGCGCCCACCATCGCTTCTCCATAGCTCATAGATTCATTGTTGTCTAGCAACATGACCTTCAAGACAGGATTACTTTACCACTCTAAAGTAGTAAGCATCCTTGTCACCCTACGAGGTACGGTAGTGACTTGATCCGAACCTTCATGATCACTATCATAAGCTTCTACTTCAATTGGTGTAGGCGCCATAGGAACAACTTCCTGTGCCCTGCTACACACTGGTTGAAGTGACCGTTCAATAACCTCATCAAGTCTCCACCATCCTCCCACTCAATTCTCGAGACAAACCTTTCCTCGAGAAAGGACCCGATTCAAGAAACAATCCCTATTGCTTTCGTATCTGAATTAGGAGGTATACCCAACTATTTTGGGTGTCCTATGAAGATGTATTTCATCCGCTTTGGGTTCGAGCTTATCAACCTGAAACTTTTTCACATAAGCGTCGCAGCCCCAAACTTTTTACGCAACGACAACTTAGGTTTCTCCAAACCATAGTTCAAACGGTGTCGTCTCAACGGAATTATGTGGTGCCCTTTTAAAGTGAGTGCGGTTGTCTCTAATGCCTAACCCATGAACGATAGTGGTAATTTGATAAGAGACATCATGGTACGCACCATATCCAATGGGGTGCAACTATGATGTTCGGACACACCATCACACTATGGTGTTCCAAGCGGTATTAATTGTGAAACAATTTCCACAATGTCTTAATTGCGTGCCAAAGCTCGTAACTCAGATACTCATCTCTATGTTCATATCATAGACATTTTATACTCTTGTCATGATGATCTTCAACTTCACTCCGAAATTACTTGAACCATTCAATAATTCAGACTTGTGTTTCATCAACTAAATATACTCAGTATCTACTCAAATCATGCGTGAAGTAAGAACATAACGATATCCACTGCGTGCCTCAGCACTCATTGGACTGCACACATCAAAATGCATTACTTCCAACAAGTTGCTTTCTTGTTCCATTTTACTAAAAACGAGGCTTTCAGTCATCTTGCCCATGTGGTATGATTTGCATGTCTCAAGTGATTCAAAATCAAGTGAGTCCAAAATAGTCCATCTGCATGGAGTTTCTTCATGCGTATACACCAATAGACATGGTTCACATGTCTCAAACTTTTCAAAAACGAGTGAGTCCAAAGATCCATCAACATGGAGCTTCTTCATGCGTTTTTATACCAATATGACTTACATGGCAGTGCCACAAGTAAATGGTACTATCATTACTATCTTATATCTTTTGGCATGAAAGTGTGTATCACTACGATTGAGATTCAATAAACCATTCCTTTAGGTGCAAGACCATTGAAGTTATTATTCAAATAAATAGAGTAACCATTATTCTCCTTAAATGAATAACCGTATTGCGATAGACACAATCCAATCATGTCTATGCTCAATGCAAACACCAAATGACTATTATTCAGGTTTAATACTAATCTTGATGGTAGAGGGAGCGTGCGATGTTTGATCACATCAAACTTGGAAACACTTCCAACACATATCGTCAGCTCACCTCTAGCTAGTCTCCGTTTATTCCGTAGCTCTTTTATTTCGAGTTACTAACACTTAGCAACCGAACCGGTATCTTAATACCCTGGTGCTACTAGGAGTACAAGTAAAGTACACATTAACATAATGTATATCCAATATACTTCTATCGACCTTGCCAGCCTTCTCATCTACCATGTATCTAGGGTAATTATACTCCAGTGGCTGTTCCCCTTATTACAGAAGCACTTAGTCTCGGGTTTGGGTTCAACCTTGGGTTTCTTCACTAGAGCAGCAGCTGATTTGCCGTTTCAGGAAGTATCCCTTCTTGCCCTTGCCCTTCTTGAAACTAGTGGTTTCACCAACCATCAACAATTGATGCTCCTTCTTGATTTCTACTTTCGCGGTGTCAAACATCGCGAATACCTCAAGGATCATCATATTTATCCCTGATATGTTATAGTTCATCACGAAGCTCTAGCAGCTTGGTGGCAATGACTTTGGAGAAACATCACTGTCTCATCTGGAAGATCAACTCCCACTCGATTCAAGTGATTGTTGCACTCAGACAATCTGAGCACAAGCTCAACGATTGAGCTTTTCTCCCTTAGTTTGCAGGCTAAGAAAATTGTCGGAGGTCTTATACCTCTTGACGTGGGCATGAGCCTGAAATCCTAATTTCAGCCCTCGAAACATCTCATATGTTCCGCGACATTTCGAAAACGTATTTGGTGCCTCAACTCTAATCCGTTTAACTGAACTATCACGTAGTTATCAAAACGTGTATGTCTGATGTTCGCAACATCCACAGACGACGTTTGGGGTTCAGCACACTGAGCGGTGCATTAAGGACATAAGCTTTATACTGTCCGCATAATCGCTACTGTCAACTTTCAACTATATTTTCTCCAGGAACATATCTATAACAGTAGAACTAAAGCGTGAGCTATGACATAATTTGCAAAGACCTTTTGACTATGTTCAGGATAATTAAGTTCATCTTATGAACTCCCACTCAGATAGACATCCCTCTAGTCATCTAAGTGATTACATGATCCGAGTCAACTAGGCCGTGTCCGATCATCACGTGAGACAGACTAGTCATCATCGGTGAACATCTTCATGTTGATCGTATCTACTATACGACTCATGCACGACCTTTCGGTCTCTTGTGTTCCGAGGCCATGTCTGTACATGCTAGGCTCGTCAAGTTAACCGAAGTGTTTCACGTGTGTAAATCTGGCTTACACCCATTGTATGTGAACGTAAGAATCTATCACACCCGATCATCACGTGGTGCTTCAAAATGACGAACATTGGCAACGGTGCACAGTTAGGGGGAACACTTTCTTGAAATTTTAATGAGGGATCATCTTATTTAGTACCGTCGTTCTAAGCAAATAAGATTTATAAACATGATAAACATCACATGCAATCATAATAGTGACATGATATGGCCAATATCATTTTGCTCCTTTTGATCTCCATCTTCGGGGCTCCATGATCATCATCATCACCGGCATGACACCATGATCTCCATCATCGTGTCTTCATGAAGTTGTCTCGCCAACTATTACTTCTACTACTATGGCTACCGGTTAGCAATAAAGTAAAGTAATTACATGGCGTTGTTTAATGACACACAGGTCATACAATAAATTAAGACAACTCCTATGGCTCCTACCGGTTGTCATACACATCGACATGCAAGTCGTGATTCCTATTACAAGAACATGATCAATCTCATACATCACATATCATTCATCACATTCTTCTTGGCCATATCACATCACATTGCATACCCTGCAAAAACAAGTTAGACGTCCTCTAATTGTTGTTTGCATGTTTTACGTGGCTGCTATGGGTTTCTAGCAAGAACGTTTCTTACCTACGCAAAACCACAATGTGATATGCCAATTGCTATTTACCCTTCATAAGGACCTTTTCATCGAATCCGTTCCGACTAAAGTGGGAGAGACTGGCACCTGCTAGCCACCTTATGCACCAAGTGCATGTCAGTCGGTGGAACCTGTCTCATGTAAGTGTACGTGTAAGGTCGGTCCGGGCCGCTTCATCCCACAATACCGTCGAAACAAGATTGGACTAGTAACGGTAAGCATATTGAACAAAATAAACGCCCGCAACTACTTTGTGTTCTACTCGTGCATAGAGTCTACGCAATAGACCTAGCTCATGATGCCACTGTTGGGGAACGTAGCAGAAATTAAAAATTTTCCTACGAGTCACCAAGATCTATCTATGGAGAAACCAACAACGAGGGGAAGGAGAGTGCATCTACATACCCTTGTAGATCGCTAAGCGGAAGCATTCAAGAGAACGGGGTTGAAGGAGTCGTACTCGTCGTGATCCAAATCACCGGAGATCCTAGTGTCAAACGGCCGGCACCTCCGCGTTCAACACACGTACAGCCCAGTGACGTCTCCCATGCCTTGATCCAGCAAGGAGAGAGGGAGAGGTTGAGGAAGACTCCATCCAGCAGCAGCACAATGGCGTGGTGGTGGTGGAGGAGCGTGGCAATCCTGCAGGGCTTCGCCAAGCACCGCGAGAGAGGAGGAGGAGTTGGGAGAGGGGGAGGGCTGCGCCAGAACTTGGGGTGCGGCTGCCCTACCACCCCTCCACTATTTATAGGTGGGGGGAGAGGGGGCCGGCCCCCCTAGATCCCATCTAGGGTTGGGGTCGGCGGCCAAGGGGGGGGGAGTGCCTCCCAAGTCAAGTGGAGGCCCTCCCCCTTAGGGTTTCTCCTCTCCCATGCGCATGGGCCTTGGGGGGCAGGTGCCCCTGGCCCATTAAGGCTAGGGCGCTCCCCTACAGCCCATGCTGCTGTATTGGACGTGGTGGAACAATTTCTGGACCTCCGGACCCCTCCAGAATCCTCCAGAACCTTCTGGAAGCTTCCCGGTACAATACCGGAAAAACCCGAACTTTTCCCGGAACCCGAACAACAACTTTCCATATATAAATCTTTACCTCAGGACCATTCCGGAACTCCTCATGACATCCTGGATCTCATCCGGGACTCCGAACAACATTCGGTCACCACATAGAAACTTCCTTTATAACCCTAACCATGCAGACATGACCGAGACGTTCTCCGGTCAATAACCAACAGCGGGATCTGGATACCCATGTTGGCTCCCACATGTTCCACGATGATCTCATCAGATGAACCACGATGTAAATGACTCAATCAATCCCGTATACAAATTCCCTTTGTCTAGCGGTATTGTACTTGCCCGAGATTCGATCGTCGGCATACCGATACCTTGTTCAATCTCGTTACCGGCAAGTCTCTTTACTCGTTCCGTAACACATCATCCCGTGATCAACCCCTTGGTCACATTGTGCACATTATGATGATGTCCTACCGAGTGGGCCCAGAGATACCTCTCCGTTTACACGGAGTGACAAATCCCAGTCTCAATTCGTGCCAACCCAACAGACACTTTCGGAGATACCTGTAGTGCACCTTTATAGCCACCCAGTTATGTTGTGACGTTTGGTACACCCAAAGCATTCCTACGGTATCCGGGAGTTGCACAATCTCATGATCTAAGGAAAAGATACTTGACATTAGAAAAGCTTTAGCATACGAACTACACGATCTTTGTGCTAGGCTTATGATTGGGTCTTGTCCATCAAATCATTCTGCTAATGATGTGATCCCATTATCAACGACATCCAATGTCCATGGTCAGGAAACTGTAACCATCTATTGATCAACGAGTTAGTCAACTAGAGGCTTACTAGGGACATGGTGTTGTCTATGTACCCACATGTATCTGAGTTTCCTAGCAATACAATTATAGCATGGATAATAAACGATTATCATGAACAAGGAATATAATAACAACTAATTTATTATTGCCTCTAGGGCATATTTCCAACAGTCTCCCACTTGCACTAGAGTCAACAATCTAGTTCACATCGCCATGTGATTAACACTCACAGGTCACATCACCATGTGACCAACATCCAAAGAGTTTACTAGTGTCACTAAACTAGTTCACATCATCATGTGATTAAGACTCAATGAGTTCCGGGGTTTGATCATGTTTTGCTTGTGAGAGAGGTTTTAGTCAACGGGTCTGCAACATTCAGATCCGTCTGTACTTCGCAAATCTCTAGGTCATATTGTAAATGTTGCTTCCACGCTCCACTTGGAGCTATTCCAAATGGTTGTTCCACTATACGTATCCGGCTTCTCTACTCAGAGCTATCCGGATAGGTGTTAAGCTTGCATCGACGCAACTCTTTACGTCGAACTCTTTATCACCTCCATAACCGAGAAACATATCCTTATTCCTCTAAGGATAACTTTGACCGCTATCTGGTGATCCACTCCTTGATCACCTTTGTACCCTCTTGCCAGATATGTAGCAAGGCACACATCAGGTGCGGTACACAGCATAGCATACTGTAGAGCCTACGTCTAAAGCATAGAGGACGACCCTCGTCCTTTCTCTCTTTTCTGCCGTGGTCGAGCTTTAAGTCTTAACTTCGTACCTTACAACTCAGGCAAGAACTCCTTCTTTGACTGACCCATCTTGAACACCTTCAAGATCATGTCAAGGTATGTGCTCATTTGAAAGTACCATTTAGCGGTTTTGATCTATCCTCATAGATCTTGATGCTCAATGTTCAAGTAGCTTAATCCAGGTTTTCCATTGAAAAACACTTTTCAAATAACCCTATATGCTTTCCAGAAATTCTACATCATTTCTGATCAACAATATGTCAACAACATATACTCATCCGAAATTCTATAGAGCTCCCACTCACTTCTTTGGAAATACAAGTTTCTCATAAACACGATGATGTTCGAGGAGCTGAAAATGGATCGCTGGAGCTTGCATACTTTGTTAGCATTCTTAGGATCGACAAAACCTTCCGGCTGCATCATATACATTTCTTCCTTAAGATGTTCGTTAAGGAATGCCATTTTGACGTCTATCTGCCATATCTCATAATCATAGTATGCGGCAATTGCTAACATGATTCGGACGGACTTCAGCTTTGCTACGGGAGAGAAAGTCTCATCGTAGTCATCCCCTTGAACTTGCCGATAACCCTTAGCGACAAGTCGAGCTTTATAGATAATATTATCATCCGCGTCCGTCTTCTTCTTAAAGATCCATTTGTTTTCTATCGCTCGCCGATCATAGGGAAAGTCTGTTAAAGTCCATACTTTGTTTTCATACATGGATTCTATCTCGGATTGCATGGCCTCAAGCCATTTGTTGGAATCTGGGCCCGCCATTGCTTCTTCATAGTTCGAAGGTTCACCGTTGTCTAACAACATGATTTCCAGGAGAGGTTTGCCATACCACTCTGGTGTGGAACGTGTCCTTGTGGACCTACGAAGTTCAGTAGCAACTTGATCCGAAGTACCTTGATCATCATCATTAATTTCCTCTCTAGTTAGCGTAGGCACCACATGAACGTTTTCCTGAGCTGCACTTGCTTCTTTCGAGAGAAACTCTTTTTCCAGAAAGGATCCGTTCTTGGCACCAAAGATCTTGCCCTCGGATCTTAAGTAGAAGGTGTATCCAATGGTTTCCTTAGGGTATCCTATGAAGACACATTTTTCCTACTTGGGTTCGAGCTTTTTAGGTTGAAGTTTCTTGACATAAGCATCGCATCCCCAAACTTTTAGAAACGACAACTTAGGTTTCTTCCCAAACCATAATTCATACGGTGTCGTCTCAACGGATTTAGACGGAGCCCTATTTAAAGTGAATGTAGCTGTCTCTAGAGCGTATCCCCAAAATGATAGCGGTAAATCAATAAGAGACATCATAGATTGCACCATATCCAATAGAGTGCGATTACAACGTTCGGACACACCGTTACGCTGAGGTGTTCCAGGCGGCGAGAGTTGTGAAACGATTCCACATTTTCTTAAGTGTGTACCAAATTCGTGACTTAAATATTCTCCTCCATGATCCGATCGTAGGAACTTTATCTTTCGGTCATGTTGATTCTCTACCTCATTCTGAAATTCCTTGAACTTTTCAAAGGTCTCAGACTTGTGTTTCATTAAGTAGACATACCCGTATCTACTCAAGTCATTAGTGAGAGCGAGAACATAACGATATCCTCCGCGAGCCTCAACGCTCATTGGACCGCACACGTCGGTATGTATGATTTCCAGTAAGTTGCTTGCTTGCTCCATTGTTCCGGAGACCGGAGTCTTGGTCATTTTTCCCATGAGGCATGGTTCGCATGTGTCAAATGATTCATAATCGAGAGACTCTAAAAGTCCATCAGCATGGAGCTTCTTCATGCGCTTGACACCAATGTGACCAAGGCGGCAGTGCCACAAGTATGTGGGACTATCGTTATCAACTTTACATCTTTTGGTATTCACACTATGAATATGTGTAACATTACGTTCGAGATTCATTAAGAATAAACCATTGACCATCGGGGCATGACCATAAAACATATCTATCATATAAATAGAACAACCATTATTCTCGGATTTAAATGAGTAGCCGTCTCGTATCAAACGAGATACAGATACAATGTTCATGCTCAAACATGGCACTAAATAACAATTATTGAGGTTTAAAACTAATCCTGTGGGTAAATGTAGAGGCAGCGTGCCGACGACGATCACATCGACCTTGGAACCATTCCCGACGCGCATCGTCACCTCGTCCTTTGCCAGTCTCCGCTTATTCCACAGCTCCTGATGTGAGTTACAAATATGAGCAACGGCACCTTTGGTGTTACTACGAGTTACTACGAGTACTGGTAAGGTACACATCAATTACATGTATATCACATATACCTTTGGTGTTGCCGGCCTTCTTGTCCGCTAAGTATTTGGGGCAGTTCCGCTTCCAGTGACCCTTCCCTTTGCAATAAAAGCGCTCAGTCCCAGGCTTGGGTCCATTCTTTGACTTCTTCCCGGCAACTGGCTTACCGGGCGCGGCAACATCCTTGCCGTCCTTCTTGAAGTTCTTCTTACCCTTGACATTCTTGAACTTGGTGGTTTTATTGACCATCAACACTTGATGTTCTTTCTTGATTTCTACCTCTGCCGACTTCAGCATTGAAAATACTTCAAGAATAGTTTTCACCATCCCCTGCATATTGTAGTTCATCACAAAGCTCTTGTAGCTCGGTGGGAGCGACTGAAGGATTCTGTCAATGACCGCCTCGTCCGGAGGTTAATGTCCAGACTGGATCAGGCGGTTGTGCAACCCAGACATTTTGAGTATGTGCTCACTGACAGAACTATTTTCCTCCATCTTACAACTGTAGAACTTGTCGGAGACTTCATATCTCTCGACCCGGGCATGAGCTTGGAAAACCATTTTCAGCTCCTTGAACATCTCATATGCTCCGTGTTGCTCAAAATGCTTTTGGAGCTCCGGTTCTAAGCTATAAAGCATGCCGCACTGAACGAGGGAGTAATCATCAGCACGTGACTGCCAAGCGTTCATAATGTCTTGGTTCTCTGGGATGGGTGCTTCACCTAGCGGTCCTTCTAGGACATATGCTTTCTTGGCAGCTATGAGGATGATTCTCAGGTTCCAGACCCAGTCCGTATAGTTGCTGCCATCATCTTTCAGCTTGGTTTTCTCTAGGAACGCGTTGAAGTTCATGTTGACATGAGCGTTGGCCATTTGATCTACAAGACATATTTGCAAAGGTTTTAGACTAAGTTCATGATAATTAATTCATCTAATCAGATTATTTAATGAACTCCCACTCAGATTAGACATCCCTCTAGTCATCTAAGTGTTACACGATCTGAGTCGACTAGGCCATGTCCGATCATCACGTGAGACGGACTAGTCATCATCGGTGAACATCGCCATGTTGATCGTATCTTCCATACGACTCATGTTCGACCTTTCGGTCTCTGTGTTCTGAGGCCATGTCTGTACATGCTAGGCTCGTCGAGTTAACCCTAAGTGTTTTTGCATGTGTAAAACTGTCTTACACCCGTTGTATGTGAACGTAAGAATCTATCACACCCGATCATCACGTGGTGCTTCGAAACGACGAACTTTAGAAACGATGCACAATTAGGGGGAACACTTTCTTGAAATTATTATAAGGGATCATCTTATTTACTACCGTCGTTCTAAGTAAACAAGATGCATAAACATAATAAACATCACATGCAATTATATAATAGTGACATGATATGGCCAATATCATATAGCTCCTTTGATCTCCATCTTCGGGGCTCCATGATCATCTTCGTCACCGGCACGACACCATGATATCCATCATCATGATCTCCATCATCGTGTGTCCATGAAGTTGCTCGCCAACTATTACTTCTACTACTATGGCTAACAGTTTAGCAATAAAGTAAAGTAATTACATGGCGTTAAATCATTGACACACAGGTCATACAATAATTAAGACAACTCCTATGGCTCCTGCCGGTTGTCATACTCATCGACATGCAAGTCGTGATTCCTATTACAAGAACATGATGTCATACATCACAATATATCATTCATCATTCATCAGAACTTTTGGCCATATCACATCACAAGGCAATTGCTGCAAAAACAAGTTAGACGTCCTCTAATTGTTGTTGCATCTTTTACGTGGCTGCAATAGGGTTCTAGCAAGAACGTTTTCTTACCTACGAAAAAGCCACAACATGATTTGTCAACTTCTATTTACCCTTCATAAGGACCCTTTTCATCGAATCCGCTCCAACTAAAGTGGGAGAGACAGACACCCACTAGCCACCTTATGCAACTAGTGCATGTCAGTCGGTGGAACCTGTCTCACGTAAGCATACGTGTAAGGTCGGTCCGGGCCGCTTCATCCCACAATACCGCTGAAGCAAAATAAGACTAGTAGAGGCAAGAAAATTGACAACATCTATGCCCACAACTAATTTGTGTTCTACTTGTGCAATAGAGAACTACGCATAGACCTAGCTCATGATGCCACTGTTGGGGAACTTTGCAGAAAATAAAAAATTTCCTGCGGTTTCACCAAGATCCATCTATGAGTTCATCTAGCAACGAGTGATAGGAGTGCATCTACATACCTTTGTAGATCGCGAGCGGAAGCATTCAAGAGAACGGGGTTGAGGGAGTCGTACTCGTCGTGATCCAAATCACCGATGACCAAGTGCCAAACGGACAACACCTCCACGTTCAACACACGTACGGAGCCGATGACGTCTCCTGCACCTTGATCCAGCAAGGAGGAGGGAGAGGTTGATGAAGATCCAGTAGCACGACGGCGTGGTGGTGGATGCAGCAGGGTTTCGGCAGGGCTTCACCAAGCGACTACGGGAGGAGGAGGTGTAACAGGGAGGGGGGGAGGCGCCAGGGTGTTGGGTGCGGCTGCCCTCCCACCCCCCCCTCTTTATATAGGTACCCCAGGGGGGCGCCGGCCCTAGAGATGGGATCTCTAGTGGGGGGGCGGCCAAGGGGGTGGAGTGCCCCCCAAGGCAAGTGGAGGCGCCCACTCCCCTAGGGTTCCCAACCCTAGGCGCAGAGGGGGGCCCAGGGGGGGCGCACCAGCCCACCAAGGCTGGTTCCCCTCCCACTTCATCCCATGGGGCCCTCCGGGATAGGTGGCCCCACCCGGTGGACCCCCAGGACCCTTCCGGTGGTCCCGGTACAATACCGGTGGACCCCGAAACTTTCCCGATGGCCGAAACTCGACTTCCCATATACAATTATTTACCTCTGGAGCATTCCGGAACTCCTCATGACGTCCGGGATCTCATCCAGGACTCCGAACAACTGTTCGTTTGCTGCATACTCATATTCATACAACCCTAGCATCACCGAACCTTAAGTGTGTAGACCCTACGGGTTTGGGAGACATGTATACATGACCGAGACGACTCTCCAGTCAATAACCAACAGCGGGATCTGGATACCCATGTTGGCTCCCACATACTCATCAATGATCTCATCGGATGAACCACGATGTCGAGAATTCAATCAACCCCGTATACAATTCCCTTTGTCAATCGGTACGTTACTTGCCCGAGACTCGATCGTCGGTATCCCAATACCTCGTTCAGTCTCGTTACCGGCAAGTCACTTTACTCGTACCGTAATGCATGATGCCGTGACCAGACACTTGGTCACTTTGATCTCATTATGATGATGCGTTACCGAGTGGGCCCAGAGATACCTCTCTGTCATACGGAGTGACAAATCCTAGTCTCGATCCGTGTCAACCCAACAGACACTTTCGGAGATACCTGTAGTGCACCTTTATAGTCACCCAGTTATGTTGTGACATTTGGTACACCCAAAGCACTCCTATGGTATCCGGGAGTTACACGATCTCATGGTCTAAGGAAAAGATACTTGACATTGGAAAAGCTCTAGCAAAACGAACTACACGATATTGTGCTATGCTTAGGATTGGGTCTTGTCCATCACATCATTCTCCTACTGATGTGATCCCGTTATCAATGACATCCAATGTCCATAGTCAGGAAACCATGACTATCTGTTGATCAACGAGCTAGTCAACTAGAGGCTTACTAGGGACATATTATGGTCTATGTATTAACACGTGTATTATGATTTCCGGATAATACAATTATAGCATGAATAAAGACAATTATCATGAACAACGAAATATAATAATAACCCTTTTATTATTGCCTCTAGGGCATATTTCCAACAGTCTCCCACTTGCACTAGAGTCAATAATCTAGTTACATTGTGATGAATCGAACACCCATAGAGTACTGGTGTTGATCATGTTTTGCTCGCGAAAGAGGTTTAGTCAACGGATCTGCGACATTCAGATCCGTATGTACTTTGCAAATATCTATGTCTCCATCTTGAACATTTTCATGGATGGAGTTGAAACGACGCTTGATGTGCCTGGTCTTCTTGTGAAACCTGGGCTCCTTGGCAAGGGCAATAACTCCAGTGTTGTCACAGAAGAGTTTGATCGGCCCCGACGCTTTGGGTATGACTCCTAGGTCGGTGATGAACTCCTTCACCCAAATTGCTTCATGCACTGCCTCCGAGGCTGCCATGTACTCCTCTTCACATGTAGATCCCGCCACGACGCTCTGCTTGCAGCTGCACCAGCTTACTGCTCCACCATTCAACATATACACGTATCCGGTTTGTGATTTAGAGTCATCCAGATCTGTGTCGAAGCTAGCATCGACGTAGCCCTTTACGACGAGCTCTTCATCACCTCCATCAACAAGAAACATGTCCTTTGTCCTTTTCAGGTACTTCAGGATATTCTTGACCGTTTTCCAGTGTTTCTTGCCGGGATTACTTTGGTACCTTCCTACCAAACTTACGGCAAGGTTTACATCAGGTCTGGTACACAGCATGGCATACATAATAGATCCTATGGCTAAAGCATAGGGGATGACACTCATCTCTTCTTTATCTTTTGTCATGGTCGGGCATTGAGCCGAGCTCAATCTCACACCTTGCAATATAGGCAAGAACACTTTCTTGGACTGACCCATTTTGAACTTCTTCAAAATCTTATCAAGGTATGTGCTTTGTGAAAGACCTATGAGGCGTCTCGATCTATCCCTATAGATCTTGATGCCTAATATGTAAGCTGCTTCTCCAAGGTCCTTCATTGAAAAATACTTGTTCAAGTAGGCCTTAATGCTGTCCAAAAGTTCTATATCATTTCCCATCAAAAGTATGTCATCTACATATAATATGAGAAATGCTACAGAGCTCCCACTCCCTTTCTTGTAAACGCAGGCTTCTCCATAAGTCTGCATAAACCCAAAAGCTTTGATCATCTCATCAAAGCGAATGTTCCAACTCCGAGATGCTTGCAACAGCCCATAAATGGATCGTTGGAGCTTGCATACTTTGTTAGCATTCTTAGGATCGACAAAACCTTCCGTCTGCATCATATACAGTTCTTCCTTAAGATGTCCGTTAAGGAATGCCGTTTTGACGGCCATCTGCCATATCTCATAATCATAGTATGCGGCAATTGCTAACATGATTTGGACGGACTTCAGCTTCGGTACCGGAGAGAAAGTCTCATCATAGTCAGCCCCTTGAACTTGCCGATAACCCTTAGCGACAAGTCGAGCTTTATAGATAGTAATATTACCATCCGCGTCCGTCTTCTTCTTAAAGATCCATTTGTTTTCTATCGCTCGCCGATCGTCGGGCAAGTCTATCAAAGTCCATACTTTGTTTTCATAAATGGATTCTATCTCGGATTGCATGGCCTCAAGCCATTTGTTGGAATCTGGGCCCGCCATTGCTTCTTCATAGTTCGAAGGTTCACCGTTGTCTAACAACATGATTTCCAGGACAGGGTTGCCATACCACTCTGGTGTGGAACGTGTCCTTGTGGACCTACGAAGTTCAGTAGCAACTTGATCCGAAGTACCTTGATCATCATCATTAATTTCCTCTCTAGCTGGCGTAGGCACCACAGGAATGTTTTCCTGAGCTGCACTACTTTCCGGTTCAAGAGGTACTACTTCATTGAGTTCTACTTTCCTCCCACTTACTTCTTTCGAGAGAAACTCTTTTTCCAGAAAGGATCCTTTCTTGGCAACAAAGATCTTGCCCTCGGATCTTAAGTAGAAGGTATATCCAATGGTTTCCTTAGGGTATCGTATGAACACGCATTTTTCCGACTTGGGTTCGAGCTTTTCATGTTGAAGTTTCTTGACATAAGCATCGCATCCCCAAACTTTTAGAAACGACAGCTTAGGTTTCTTCCCAAACCATAATTCATACGGTGTCATCTCAACGGATTTAGACGGAGCCCTATTTAAAGTGAATGTAGTTGTCTCTAGAGCGTATCGCCAAAATGATAGCGGTAAATAGGTAAGAGACAACATAGATCGCACCATATCCAATAGAGTGCGATTACGATGTTTGGACACACCGTTACGCTGAGGTGTTCCAGGCAGCGTGAGTTGTGAAACGATTCCACATTTTCTTAAGTGTGTACCAAATTCGTGACTTAAATATTCTCCTCCATGATCCGAGCATAGGAACTTTATGTTTCGGTCACGTTGATTCTCTACCTCATTCTGAAATTCCTTGAACTTTTCAAAGGTCTCAGACTTGTGTTTCATTAAGTAGACATACCCATATCTACTCAAGTCATCAGCGAGAGTGAGAACATAACGATATCCTCCACGAGCCTCGACGCTCATTGGACCGCACACATCGGTATGTATCATTTCCAATAAGTTGGTTGCTCGCTCCATTGTTCCGGAGAACGGAGTCTTGGTCATTTTGCCCATGAGGCATGGTTCGCATGTGTCAAATGATTCATAATCGAGAGACTCTAAAAGTCCAGCAGCATGGAGCTTCTTCATGCGCTTGATAGCAATGTGACCAAGGCGGCAGTGCCACAAGTATGTGGGACTATCGTTATCAACTTTACATCTTTTGGTATTCACACTATGAATATGTGTAACATTATGTTCGAGATTCATTAAGAATAAACCATTGACCATCAGGGCATGACCATTAAACATATCTCTCATATAAATAGAACAACCATTATTCTCGGATTTAAATGAGTAGCCATCTCGTATCAAACAAGATTCAGATACAATGTTCATGCTCAAACTTGGTAGTAAATAACAATTATTGAGGTTTAAAACTAATCCCGTGGGTAAATGTAGAGGCAGCGTGCCGACGGTGATCACAACGACCTTGGAACCATTCCCGACGTGCATCGTCACCTCGTCCTTCGCTAGTCTTGGCTTATTCCGCAGCTCCTGCTGTGAGTTACAAATATGAGCAACGGCACCGGTATCAAATACCTAGGAGTTACTACGAGTACTGGTAAGGTACGCATCAATTACATGTATATCACATATACCTTTGGTGTTGCCGGCCTTCTTGTCCGCTAAGTATTTGGGGCAGTTCCGCTTCCAGTGACCCTCCCCTTTGCAATAAAAGCACTCAGTCTCAGGCTTGGGTCCATTCTTTGACTTCTTCCCGGCAACTGGCTTACCGGGCGCAACAACATCATTGCCGTCCTTCTTGAAGGTCTTCTTACCCTTGCCCTTCTTGAACTTGGTGGTTGTATTGACCATCAACACTTGATGTTCTTTCTTGATTTCTACCTTTGCCGACTTCAGCATTGAAAATACATCAGGAATAGTTTTCACCATCCCCTGCATATTGTAGTTCATCACAAAGCTCTTGTAGCTCGGTGGGAGTGACTGAAGGATTCTGTCAATGACCGCCTCGTCCGTGAGGTTAATGTCCAACTGGGACAGGCGGTTGTGCAACCCAAACATTTTGAGTATGTGCTCACTGACAGAACTATTTTCCTCCATCTTACAACTATAGAACTTGTCGGAGACTTCATATCTCTCGACCCGGGCATGAGCTTGGAAAACCATTTTCAGCTCCTCGAACATCTCATATGCTCCAAGTTGCTCAAAACGCTTTTGGAGCCCCGGTTCTAAGCTGTAAGGCATGCCACACTGAACGAGGGAGTAATCATTAGGACGTGACTGCCAAGCGTTCATAACGTCTTGGTTCTCTGGGATGGGTGCTTCACCTAGCGGTCCTTCTAGGACATATGCTTTCTTGGCAGCTATGCAGATGATCCTCAGGTTCCGGATCCAGTCCGTATAGTTGCTGCCATCATCTTTCAGCTTGGTTTTCTCTAGGAACGCATTGAAGTTCATGTTGACATGAGCGTTGGCCATTTGATCTACAAGACATATTTGCAAAGGTTTCAGACTAAGTTCATGATAATTAAGTTCATCTAATCAGATTATTTAATGAACTCCCACTCAGATTAGACATCCCTCTAGTCATCTAAGTGTTACACGAACCGAGTCGACTAGGCCGTGTCCGATCATCACGTGAGACGGACTAGTCATCATCGGTGAACATCTCCATGTTGATCGTATCTCCCATACGACTCATGTTCGACCTTTTGGTCTCCATGTTCCGATGCCATGTCTGTACATGCTAGGGTCGTCAAGTTAACCCTAAGTGTTTTTGCATGTGTAAAACTGTCTTACACCCGTTGTATGTGAACGTAAGAATCTATCACACCCAATCATCACGTGGTGCTTCGAAACGATGAACTTTAGCAACGGCGCACAGTTAGGAGGAACACTTTCTTGAAATTATTATAAGGGATCATCTTATTTACTACCGTCGTTCTAAGTAAACAAGATGCATAAACATAATAAACATCACATGCAATTATATAATAGTGACATGATATGTCCAATATCATATAGCTCCTTTGATCTCCATCTTCGGGGCTCCATGATCATCTTCGTCACCGGCATGACACCATGATCTCCATCATCATGATCTCCATCATCATGTCTCCATGAAGTTGCACGCCAACTATTACTTCTACTACTCTGGCTAACGGTTTAGAAATAAAGTAAAGTAATTACATGGCGTTAAATCATTGACACGCAGGTCATACAATAATTAAGACAACTCCTATGGCTCCTGCCGGTTGTCATACTCATCAACATGCAAGTCGTGATTCCTATTACAAGAACATGATCTCATACATCACAATATATCATTCATCATTCATCACAACTTTTGGTCATATCACATCACAAGGCAATTGCTACAAAAACAAGTTAGATGTCCTCTAATTGTTGTTGCATCTTTTACGTGGCTGCAATAGGGTTCTAGCAAGAACGTTTTCTTACCTAAGAAAAAGCCACAACGTGATTTTTCAACTTCTATTTACCCTTCATAAGGACCCTTTTCATCGAATCCGCTCCAACTAAAGTGGGAGAGACAGACACCCGCTAGCCACCTTATGCAACTAGTGCATGTCAGTCAGTGGAACCTGTCTCACATAAGCGTACGTGTAAGGTCGGTCCGGGCCGCTTCATCCCACAATACCGCTGAAGCAAAATAAGACAAGTAGCGGCAAGAAAATTGACAACATCTACGCCCACAACAAATTTGTGTTCTACTCGTGCAATAGAGAACTACGCATAGACCTAGCTCATGATGCCATTGTTGGGGAACGTTGCAGAAAATAAAAAAATTCCTACGGTTTCACGAAGATCCATCTATGAGTTCATCTAGCAAGGAGTGATAGGAGTGCATCTACAAACCTTTGTAGATCGCAAGCAGAAGCGTTCAAGAGAAGGGGGTTGAGGGAGTCGTACTCGTTGTGATCCAAATAACCGATGACCAAGTGCCGAACGGACAGTACCTCCGCGTTCAACACATGTACGGAGCGGATGACGTATCCCGCACCTTGATCCAGCAAGGAGGTGGGAGAGGTTGATGAAGATCCAGCAGCACGACGGCGTGGTGGTGGATGCAGGAGGGTTCCGGCAGGGCTTTGCCAAGCGACTATGGGAGGAGGAGGTGTAGCAGGGAGGGGGGGAGGCGCCATGGTGTTGGGTGCGGTGGCCCTCTCACCCCCCCCCTCTTTATATAGGGACCCCAGGGGTGGCGCCGGCCCTAGAGATGGGATCTCTAAGGGGGGCGGCCAAGGGGGGTGGAGTGCCTCCCAAGGCAAGTGGAGGCGCCCCCTCCCCTAGGGTTCCCAACCCTAGGCGCAGAGGGGGGCCCAGGGGGGGCGCACCAGCCCACCAGGGGCTGGTTCTCCTCCCACTTCAGCCCATGGGGCCCTCCGGGATAGGTGGCCCCACCCAGTGGACGCCCGGGACCCTTCCGGTGGTCCCGATACAATACCGGTGGACCCCGAAACTCGACTTCCCATATATAATTCTTTACCTCTGGAACATTCCAGAACTCCTCGTGACGTCCGGGATCTCATCCGGGACTCCGAACAACTTTCGGTTTGCTGCATACTCATATTCATAAAACCCTAGCGTCACCGAACCTTAAGTGTGTAGACCCTACGGGTTCGGGAGACATGTAGACATGACCAAGACGGCCCTCCGGTCAATAACCAACAGCGGGATCTGGATACCCATGTTGGCTCCCACATGCTCCTCGATGATCTCATCAGATGAACCACGATGTCGAGGATTCAATCAACCCCGTATACAATTCCCTTTGTCAATTGGTACGTTACTTGCCCGAGATTCGATCGACGGTATCCCAATACCTCGTTCAATCTCGTTACCGGCAAGTGACTTTACTCGTACCGTAATGCATGATCCCGTGACCAGACACTTGGTCACTTTGAGCTCATTCTGATCATGCGTTACTGAGTGGGCCTAGAGATACCTCTCCGTCATACGGAGTGACAAATCCCAGTCTCGATCCGTGTCAACCCAACAGACACTTTCGGAGATACTTGTAGTGCACCTTTATAGTCACCCAGTTACGTTGTGACGTTTGGTACACCAAAAGCACTCCTATGGTATCCGGGAGTTACACGATCTCATGGTCTAAGGAAAAGATACTTGACATTGGAAAAGCTCTAGCAAAACAAACTACACGATCTTTTGCTATGCTTAGGATTGGGTCTTGTCCATCACATCATTCTTCTAATGATGTGATCCCGTTATCAACGACATCTAATGTCCATAGTCAGGAAACCATGACTATCTGTTGATCAACGAGCTAGTCAACTAGAGTCTTACTAGGGACATATTATGGTCTATGTATTCACACGTGTATTACGATTTCCGGATAATACAATTACAGCATGAATAAAGACAATTATCATGAACAAGGAAATATAATAATAATCCTCTTATTATTGCCTCTAGGGCATATTTCCAATAGTCTCCCACTTGCACTAGAGTCAATAATCTAGTTACATTGTGATGAATCGAACACCCATAGAGTTCTGGTGTTGATCATGTTTTGCTCGCGAAATAGGTTTAGTCAACGGATCTGCGACATTCAGATCTGTATGTACTTTGCAAATATCTATGTCTCCATCTGGAACATTTTCACGGATTGAGTTAAAACGACGCTTGATGTGCCTGGTCTTCTTGTGAAACCTGGGCTCCTTGGCAAGGGCAATAGCTCCAGTGTTGTCACAGAAGAGTTTGAGCGGCCCCGACACATTTGGTATGACTCCTAGGTCGGTGATGAAATCCTTCACCCAAATTGCTTCATGTGCTGCCTCGGAGGATGCCATGTACTCCGCTTCACATGTAGATCCCGCCACGACGCTCTGCTTGCAGGTGCACCAGCTTACCGCTCCACCATTCAACATATACACATATCCAGTTTGTGACTTAGAGTCATCCAGATCTGTGTGGAAGCTAGCGTCGACGTAACCCTTTACGACGAGCTCTTCGTCACCTCCATAAATGAGAAACATGTACTTTGTCCTTTTCAGGTACTTCAGGATATTCTTGACTGCTGTCCAGTGTTCCTTGCCAGGATTACTTTGGTACCTTCCTACCAAACTTACGGCAAGGTTTACATCAGGTCTGGTACACAACATGGCATACATAATAGATCCTATGGCTGAAGCATAGGGGATCACCCTCATCTCTTCTTTATCTTTTTCCGTGGTCAGGCATTGAGCCGAGCTCAATCTCACACCTTGCAATACAGGAAAGAACCCTTTCTTGGACTGATCCATTTTGAACTTCTTCAAAATCTTATCAAGGTATGTGCTTGGTGAAAGACCTATGAGGCGTCTCGATCTATCCCTATAGATCTTGATGCCTAATATGTAAGCAGCTTCTCCAAGGTCCTTCATTGAAAAACACTTATTTAAGTAGGCCTTAATGCTGTCCAAAAGTTCTATATCATTTCCCATGAAGAGTATGTCATCTACATATAATATGAGAAATGCTACAGAGCTCCCACTCACTTTCTTGTAAATGCAGGCTTCTCCATAAGTCTGCATAAACCCAAACGCTTTGATCATCTCATCAAAGCGAATGTTCCAACTCCGAGATGCTTGCAACAGCCCATAAATGGATCGCTGGAGCTTGCATACTTTGTAAGCATTCTTAGGATCGGCAAAACCTTCCACCTGCATCATATACAGTTCTTCCTTAAGATACCCGTCAAGGAATGTCGTTTTGACGTCCATTTGCCATATCTCATAATCATAGTATGCGGCAATTGCTAACATGATTCGGATGGACTTCAGCTTCGCTACGGGAGAGAAAGTCTCATCGTAGTCAACCCCTTGAACTTGCCGATAACCCTTAGCGACAACTCGAGCTTTATAGATGGTAATATTACCATCTGCGTCCGTCTTCTTCTTAAAGATCCATTTGTTTTCTATCACTCGCCGTTCATCGGGCAAGTCTATCAAAGTCCATACTTTGTTTTCATACATGGATTATATCTCGGATTGCATGGCCTCAAGCCATTTGTTGGAATCTGGGCCCGCCATCGCTTCTTCATAGTTCGAAGGTTCACCGTTGTCTAACAACATGATTTCCAGGACAGGGTTGCCATACCACTCTGGTGTGGAACGTGTCCTTGTGGACCTACGAAGTTCAGTAGCAACTTGATCCGAAGTACCTTGATCATCATCATTAATTTCCTCTCCAGTTGGTGTAGGCACCACAGGAACATTTTCCTGAGCTGCATAACTTTCCGGTTCAAGAGGTAGTACTTCATCGAGTTCTACTTTCCTCCCACTTACTTCTTTCGAGAGAAACTCTTTTTCCAGAAAGGATCCGTTCTTGGCAACAAAGATCTTGTCCTCGGATCTTAAGTAGAAGGTATACCCAATGGTTTCCTTAGGGTATCCTGTGAAGATGCATTTTTCTGACTTGGGTTCGAGCTTTTCAGGTTGAAGTTTCTTGACATAAGCATCGCATCCCCAAACTTTTAGAAACGATAGCTTAGGTTTCTTCCCAAACCATAACTCATACGGTGTCGTCTCAATGGATGTAGACGGAGCCCTATTTAAAGTGAATGCAGCTGTCTCTAGAGCGTATCCCCAAAATGATAGCGGTAAATCGGTAAGAGACAACATAGATCGCATCATATCCAATAGAGTGCGATTACGACATTCGGACACACCGTTACGCTGAGGTGTTCTAGGCGGCGTGAGTTGTGAAATGATTCCACATTTTCTTAAGTGCGTACCAAATTCGTGACTTAAATATTCTCCTCCACGATCTAATCGTCAGAACTTTATCTTTCGGTCACGTTGATTATCTACCTCAATCTAAAATTCCTTGAACTTTTGAAAGGTCTCAGACTTGTGTTTCATTAAGTAGACATACCCATATCTACTCAAGTCATCAGTGAGAGTGAGAACGTAACGATATCCTCCACGAGCCTCAACGCTCATTGGACAACACACATCAATATGTATGATTTCCAATAAGTTGGTTGCTCGCTCCATTGTTCCAGAGAACAGAGTCTTCGTCATTTTGGCCATGAGGCATGGTTCGCATGTGTCAAATGATTCATAATCGAGAGACTCTAAAAGTCCATCAACATGGAGCTTCTTCATGCGCTTGACACCAATGTGACCAAGGCGGCAGTGCCACAAGTATGTGGGACTATCGTTATCAACTTCACATCTTTTGGTATTCACACTATGAATATGTGTAACATTACACGAGATTCATTAAGAATAAACCATTGACCATCGGGGCATGACCATAAAACATATATCTCATATAAATAGAACAACCATTATTCTCGGATTTAAATGAGTAGCCATCTCGTATTAAACGAGATCCAAATAAAATGTTCATGCTGAAACTTGGCACTAAATAACAATTATTGAGGTTTAAAACTAATCGCATGGGTAAATGTAGAGGCAGCGTGCTGACGGCAATCACATCGACCTTGGAACCATTCCCGACGCGCATTGTCACCTCGTCCTTCGCCAGTCTACGCTTATTCCGCAACTCCTGCTATGAGTTACAAATATGAGCAACGGCACCGGTATCAAATACCCAGGAGTTACTACGAGTACAGGTAAGGTACACATCAATTTCATGTATATCACATATACCTTTAGTGTTGTCGGCCTTCTTGTCCGCTAAGTATTTGGGGCAGTTCTGCTTCCAGTGACCCTTCCATTTGCAATAAAAGCACTCAGTCTCAGGCTTGGGTAAATTCTTTGACTTCTTCCCGACAACTGGCTTACCGGGTGCGGCAAAATCCTTGCCGTCCTTCTTGAAGTTCTTCTTACCCTTGCCCTTCTTGAACTTAGTGGTTTCATTGACCATCAACACTTGATGTTCCTTCTTGTTTTCTACCTTTGCTGACTTCAGCATTGAAAATACTTTAGGAATGGTTTTCACCATCCCCTGCATATTGTAGTTCATCACGAAGCTCTTGTAGCTCGGTGGGAGCGACTGAAGGATTCTGTCAATGACCGCCTCGTCCGGGAGGTTAATGTGCAGCTGGGACAGGCGGTTGTGCAACCCAGACATTTTGAGTATGTGCTCACTGACAGAACTATTTTCCTCCATCTTACAACTGTAGAACTTGTCGGAGACTTCATATCTCTCGACCCGGGCATGAGCTTGGAAAACCATTTTCAGCTCCTCGAACATCTCATATGCACCGTGTTGCTCAAAATGCTTTTGGAGGCCCGGTTCTAAGCTATAAAGCATGCCGCACTGAATGAGGGAGTAATCATCAGCACGTGATTGCCAAGCGTTCATAACGTCTTGGTTCTCTGGGATGGGTGCATCACCTAGCGGTCCTTCTAGGACATATGCTTTCTTGGCAGCTATGAGGATGATCCTCAGGTTCCGGACCCAGTCCGTATAGTTGCTGCCATCATCTTTCATCTTGGTTTTCTCTAGGAACGTGTTGAAGTTCATGTTGACATGAGCGTTGGCCATTTGATCTACAAGACATATTTGCAAAGGTTTTAGACTAAGTTCATGATAATTAAGTTCATCTAATCAAATTATTTAATGAACTCCCACTCAGATTTGACATCCCTCTAGTCATCTAAGTGTTAAACGATCCGAGTCGACTAGGCCGTGTCCGATCATCACGTGAGACGGACTAGCCATCATCGGTGAACATCTCCATGTTGATCGTATCTTCCATACGACTCATGTTCGACCTTTCGGTCTCTGAGTTCCGAGTCCATGTCTGTACATGCTAGGCTCGATAAGTTAACCTAAGTGTTTTTTGCATGTGTAAAACTGTCTTACACCCGTTGTATGTGAATGTAGGAATCTATCACACCCGATCATCACGTGGTGCTTCGAAAGGACGAACTTTAGCAATGGCGCACAGTTAGGGATAACACTTTCTTGAAATTATTATAAGGGATCATCTTATTTACTACCGTCGTTCTAAGTAAACAAGATGCATAAACATAATAAACATCACATGCAATTATATAATAGTGACATGATATGGCCAATATCATATAGCTCCTTTGATCTCCATCTTTGGGGCTCCATGATCATCTTTGTCACCGGCATGACAGCATGATCTCCATCATCATGATCTCCATCATCGTGTCTCCATGATGTTGCTCGCCAACTATTACTTCTACTACTATGGCTAACGGTTTAGCAATAAAGTAAAGTAATTACATGGCGTTAAATCATTGACACGCAGGTCATAAAATAATTAAGACAACTCCTATGGCTCCTGCCGGTTGTCATACTCATCGACATGCAAGTCGTGATTCCTATTACAAGAACATGATCTCATATATCACAATATATCATTCATCATTCATCACAACTTTTGGCCATATCACATCACAAGGCAATTGCTGCAAAAACAAGTTAGACGTCCTCTAATTGTTGTTGCATCTTTTACGTGGCTGCAATAGGGTTCTAGCAAGAACGTTTTCTTACCTACGAAAAAGCCACAATGTGATTTGTCAACTTCTATTTACCCTTCATAAGGACCCTTTTCATCGAATCTGCTCCAATTAAAGTGGAGAGACCGACACCCGCTAGCCACCTTATGCAACTAGTGCATGTCAGTCGGTGGAACCTGTCTCACGTAAGAGTACGTGTAAGGTCGGTCCGGGCCACTTCATCCCACAATACCGCTGAAGCAAAATAAGACTAGTAGCGGCAAGAAAATTGACAACATCTATGCCGACAACAAATTTGTGATCTACTCGTGCAATAGAGAACTACGCATAGACCTAGCCCATGATGCCACTGTTAGGGAACGTTGCAGAAAATCAACATTTTCCTACGGTTTCACCAAGATCCATCTATGAGTTCATCTTGCAACGAGTGATAGGAGTGCATATACATACTATTGTAGATCGCGAGCGGAAGCGTTCAAGAGAACGGGGTTGAGGGAGTCGTACTAGTCGTGATCCAAATCACCGATGACCAAGTGCCGAACGGACGACACCTCCGTGTTCAACACAAGTATGGAGAGGATGACGTCTCTCGCACCTTGATCCAGCAAGGAGGAGGGAGAGGTTGATGAAGATCCAGTAGCACGACGGTATGGTGGTGGATGCAGCAGGGTTCCGGCAGGGCTTCGCCAAGCGACTACGGGAGGAGGAGGTGTAGCAGGGAGGGGAAGGAGGCGCCAGGGTGTTGGGTGCGGCTGCCCTCCCACCCACCCCCCTCTTTATTTAGGGACCCTAGGGGGGGCGCCGGCTAAGGGAGTCCCGTACTAGGGGGTGTCCGGGTAGCCGAACTATCATCATCGGCCGGACTCCAAGACTATGAAGATACAAGATTGAAGACTTCGTCCCGTGTCCGGATGGGACTTTCCTTGGCGTGGAAGGCAAGCTTGGCAATACGGATATGTACATCTCCTACCATTGTAACCGACTATGTGTAACCCTAGCCCTCTCTGGTGTCTATATAAACCGGATGGCCTTAGTCCATAGGACGAACAACAATCATACCATAGGCTAGCTTCTAGGGTTTAACCTCCTTGATCTCGTGGTAGATCCACTCTTGTAACACACATCATCAATATTAATCAAGCAGGACGTAGGGTTTTACCTCCATCAAGAGGGCCCGAACCTGGGTAAAACATCGTGTCCCTCGTCTCCTGTTACCATCCGCCTAGATGCATAGTTCGGGACCCCCTACCCGAGATCCGCCGGTTTTGACACCGACATTGGTGCTTTCATTGAGAGTTCCTCTGTGTCGTCACCGATAGGCTCGATGGCTCCTTCGATTACCATCAACGATGCAGTCCAGGGTGAGACCTTCCTCCCCGGAAAGATCTTCATATTCGGCGGCTTCGCACTGCGGGCCAATTCGCTTGGCCAACTGGAGCAGATCGAAAGCTACGCCCATGGCCGTCAGGTCAGATTTGGAAGTTTGAACTTCACGGCCGACATCCGCGGGGACTTAATCCCCGATGGATTCGAGCCACAGCCAAGCATGCCGCACTGTCACGGCGAGCACGATTTAGCTCTACAGCCGGATAGTACCTTGGAGGCCGCACTCGAACCCGCTCCGATCTTCAATTCGGAGCTGGCTGCGCAGATCGAGGACGGATGGCTAGACACCGCCTCGTGGGCTGCAACATCTACGGCGATAGAGCCGAACACTGACCTTGTCCCTCATAAAGCTCGTGACTCCGAGGTGCCGGACTCCTCGCCGGACTCCGAACCTCCCGCGCCCCCTCCGATCGAATCCGATTGGGCGCCGATCATGGAGTTCACCGCAGCGGACATCTTTCAACACTCGCCTTTTGGCGACATCTTGAGTTTGCTAAAGTATCTCTCGTTATCAGGAGAGCCCTGGCCAGACTGCGGTCAGGACGGTTGGGATGCGGACGACGAAGAAATTCAAAGCCCACCCACCACCCACTTGGTAGCCGCTATCGACAATCTAACCGACATGCTAGACTACGACTCTGAAGACATCGACGGTATGGACGACGATGCCGGAGACGACCAAGAACCAGCGCCTACTGGGCACTGGAAAGCCACCCCAACTCACGACGTACGCATGGTGGATACACCAAAGGGAAGTGACAATGAGGAAACACGGGACGTGGCGAAGGACAACTCCCCCAACAAACAACCAAAACAGCGACGCAAGCGCCGCCCGAAGACCGGCCTCGATAAAAACGGCACCCATACGGACCCGGCCCTAGAGCAGGGCGAAGCAGTGGACGACGAACATGCCACCAAGCAGCCATCCGAACATGATGAACTGGACAAGCAACCCATCCCCGGCGAAGACGATCTCACATCACCGGAGCATACGAACCTTCATAAAAGGCTCGTCGCCACTGCAAGGAGCTTGAAGAAACAAAAGCGGAAGCTCAAAACAGCGGAGGACGCACTCAGAATGAGATGGAGCAAAGTACTCAACACCGCAGATAAATATGGCACTAGTCACCAGACAAAGAGCTACCCGAAGCACAAGTTGTTGCCCGAATTCGACGAGGAGGCCTTAGAGCCCCCGCAGTCAAAAAAGAAAGAAGCCGCCTGGCCGGATAGACGACCAGATGACAGGCCATGAGCAACAAGAGGCGCCGCACACAAGCCGGCACACGATCAGCATAAAGATCCTCGGAAAAAGGATGACCCAGCCAGGTCTATCTATGGGCCGAAAAAGAAGACTCCAGGAAGCAACATAACCCGCCTTGCGTTCGAAGACAACGGCACACCCAAATACAGGGGCGCCGCACACCCACTATGTTTCATCGATGAGGTACTGGATCATGGATTTCCAGCGGGATTCAAACCCATAAACATAGAGGCATATGACGGAACAACAGACCCCGGAGTCTGGATTGAGGATTAAATCCTACACATACATATGGCCAGAGGAGACGATCTCCATGCCATAAAATACATACCCCTCAAGCTCAAAGGTCTAGCTCGGCATTGGCTTAAAAGCCTCCTAGAAAATACCATTGGAAGTTGGGAGGAGCTTGAGGATGCGTTTCGAGCAAATTTTCAGGGGACTTATGTCCGGCCTCCGGATGCAGACGATTTAAGTCACATAACTCAACAGCCCGGAGAGTCAGCACGCAAATTCTGGAACAGGTTCCTCACTAAAAAGAACCAAATAGTCGACTGTCCGGACGCTGAAGCCTTAGCAGCCTTTAAACACAACGTCCGAGATGAATGGCTCGCCAGACACCTCGGCCAGGAAAAACCAAGAACAATGGCCGCACTAACAAGCCTCATGACCCGCTTTTGCGCGGGGGAAGACAGCTGGCTGGCTAGATGCAGCACCAGCGACCCGAGTACATCCGAAATCAGTGATGGAAATGGGAAATCGTGACGCAGAAAAGATCAGCACCGGAATAAGGAAAATGGCCCAAACAGTACGGCGGTCAACGCCGGATTCAAAAGCTCTCGGTCGAACAACAAAACACTGCCCCTAAAGGACAACAGTGACGAGCTATCCAACCTAAACAAGATTCTGGATAGACTGTGTCAAATACATGGTACCTCCAGGAAGCCTGCAAACCATACCCACAGAGACTGTTGGGTCTTCAAGCAGTCTGGCCGACTTAACGCCGAACACAAGGGGCTCGACACGCCAAGTGAAAGTGACGAAACCCAAAAGCAGCACTCCGGAAAACAAAAGGCTTTCCCACTAGAAGTCAAAACAGTGAACTCACTTCATGTGATAACACACAGTGTGGCACCTGCCATACCAGGAGACCGTCCGCAGACTGGGGATAGAACCTACCAAAATTTGCTATAGCAGCACTTCCTTCAAAGGAGTGACGCCAGGCCTTTAAGCCAATTATACAGGCTCTGTACCACTAGAGGTTGTGTTCGGTTCATCCGACAACCTCCGTCGCGAAAAGCTCACTCTCCATCGCCCCATTTAGCAGTAGCCCTTAAGCACTACTGGGGCGCGAAGCTTTCGCCTGCTTTAATGCAATACCACATTACGCGTCTCTTATGCTTAGAAATGCCCGGTCCATGTGGCATAATCTCAAAACTTCGAGTGTCCCTCGACCACAGAGAATGTGCGACTGCCTTGACAGCCACACACTAATCAGAGCTTGCAGGTCAAAGCCCCTAAAAACAGGTCATTTAGACCTCGGACATGGTTAGACGAGTCCGGCGTAACCTAACAAGGGGCTTCCCAGCCGCATACCCCCTTTTTTATAAAGGGCCGCGCGTATAAATGATGATAGCCAATAAAGCTCAACTTTCTTCATCTTCATAATTATACTTTATTTTAATACAACTTTTGCATGATATTTCTTAGAAACTAAGTCCTTCTCTTTTACAGATGAAGCACGTGCTACACCCGTCCAGGATACAGCACAACGGAGGCACAGGCGCAGACGTGCAGTAGGGACCCGTTGCAAGGATTCTTTTCAGATTAAGACCCTGCGTAAACCTTTCTCACTGTCTCTTGTTGATACACATCCCCCGGTTTCCTACCACAGCCGAGGAGGAGGCTGGCGTTTTGGCATCGGCCGCGTCAGAAGTTCCCGCCTGTACCTGGACACTAGGGGCTTAGGGCCTTGTTCTGCCCGATATCATAAAGACCGAACACCTCAGGGAGTGTTCGGCGTCTCGAGTTAGACCTTATATGCATCAGCTCTGAATCATGTCTTTGGTCAAATGTTGGGTTTGCCCGGCTACTGTGTTTTGCTGCCTTACGTTCCGTATCATCGGCTAACGCGGCACTAGGAGAACTATTGCGATTGTGCCCCGGTTCGGCCGGGAGAGCACCTCAGTAGAGAAAGCCGAAAACTGACTGTCATGATATAGCGAGAGACTGGTCAACCACTCGATCGACCATTGGAATGTTTAGAATTCCTCCGCTTTGACGAAGGACCGCTTCTCGGTTAGGCACATACGCGCCCCGAGTTCGGAGCAGAGCGGTGCCACCAGGGGCTATATAGTAGCCCCACATTCGAGCTCCTATGGCTAAGTGAAAGTGATAAAGCATTATAGTCCGGTTGCCTAGTTTGCTACGCTATCACCTCCTTAAAAGGACCAAGACGTTGGATTAAGTGTGAAAAAGCGCTTTTCTTTTTGCAAACACCCCCGCACCATGTGCGTGGGGGCTGAAGCCAAAGACTGCCATCTTTCAGATTATACATACATATACGGCCGCACAGGAGATAGTTCAATACTTGAACGCACAAGTATAAAAAGCTATTGCATTATAAACATGATCTCAGAAATCATAAATGTCATTCAAACATAACATCTTTCGAGCACTGCGACTCTATTAAACGAGCGCCCTGCAGGACTTCCTCAAAATAGTGCTTGGTGGGGAATCGGCTTTTGTCCGAACCTCGGGATGCAACAGCGGTGGCATCCATCTCCGCCCAGTATGTCTTACCACGGGCGAGAGCCATCCGTGCACCTTCTATGCATGCCGACCGCTTCATCGCCTCAACACGCGGCACCGCCCCAAGGAATTGCTGCAACAAGCCAAAATAACTCTTCGGCTTGGGCCTTTTCGGCCACAGATGAGTGACCACGTCCGTCATGGCAAGTCCGGACAATCTATTCAGCTCAGCCCACTCAACCAACCGATCACTCAACGGAAGTGGACGCTCCGGACTATGGAATTGAGACCAGAACAGCTCTTCCATTTCGTGATCCTTCTGGCTTTGGAAGTGCACGACTGCGTCCGCCGGACTCGCTGCTAAGTCCAGATAAGGATCCTCCGCACCGTACAACCGGCCCAGCTGAGCATACTTCGGATCCGTGAACTTCCTACCCAGCATAAAGGGCTTTCCAGCCACAATGTCTCCGACCTGACGCAGTTCCTCCTTCATAGCCCGCATCGCACTACGAGCATCCTTGGCTTCGGCGTCGGCCTTCTTCAGGTCCTCTCGCTCCGCTCGGCGTTCTCTTTCAAGAACCTCCTGGCGGTTGGTAGCAACTTTTAATTTCGCGGACATTCCGGCCATCTCCTCCCTGCTTCGGCAGTGAGCAGCCTTCTCGGCTTCTAGCTCTTCCATTGCCTTCGAGGCAGCGGCCTCGCTTTTTCTAGCTTGCTCCTTGGCCCGATCGAGTTCTGCTCGAATGCCTTCCACAGCAGAAGCACCATCTGCATCAAGCATACAAATTGTAAGGAATGGGCGTCAGCTCCCTTACTAGGCGACCGTGAAGCAACCACATACCTTGTGACTCATCAAGTCATTTATTGACAAGCAAGATGTCCGCATCCGCAATGTTGAGTTGCCTCATTAGCTCGGCAAATCCATCAGTCCGGCTGGCCACCGAACGTTCCGCCACCTGCATAGGAAAGGCGGCAATTAATAACTGAGATTATGATCCTCGGCACACTGTCGCTTTCGACAGCATACCGAGTCTCAGGGGCTACTATCTATACAGGGCGCACTTCATGTGCAAAACTGTCAAAAGGTATGTCATTTTTTGCGTACCTCAAATCCCGTCAGCAAACATCCGACGGCCTCACGCAACCCCCTTTCAGTGGACGAAATCCTCTCAATCACCATACTCATTAATGTGCAGTGATCTTTTGAGATAGACGCCCTCTTGAGCAAATCCTGCAGCTCCACCGGTCGTACTCCAATGGGTGCCGAACTCTCCGGCCCCGCCGGACTCGGGGAGACCCTCCGTGACGACACCTCAGGGTCGCCCGCCCCGCACGACGGGGCGGCAGATGGAGGCGTTTCGCCCTCCATCATTTCCGGACGAAGGTCTCCCGAAGATGAGTTGTGCTGAGATGGGCTGAGATCCGAATTACAAGGTAAAAACTTCGGTTACCTTTAGACATTAAGCAGGGGTGTCCCATATTACAAAATCCCCCTTTTTTACTTACGGCTCGCTAGAGGGATGATTCCTCCGCGGAGACAGTACGGTTGGGGCTCTTCCCGGCACAGGACCTTCCGGTACAGATTTCTTTCCTCGCTTTGAGGCCTTGGCCTCCGGGTCTTCGGAAGCGGTCCTCTTCTCCCTCTGGAAGGAGGAACTCTCGATTCCTCCCTTACTAAAAGCCTCCTTGACAGAGGTAGTAGTTTCCCTGTGCCCCCCTTCGCCCTCCTCCGAAGGTGCAACCTCCAACATTTTGATTAACACGGGATCTTGCATGGTCTTAGGGAGGGGGGCCGAACACCGTATCAGTTTTGCTCGTGCTATCCACTCCTGTCCAGGGATAGCTGGTTAAAAGGCAAACCCATGATAAATAAATGGACGGTGTGTCCGGACACAGGGCTACTTACTTGAGTATCCGGGCGATTGCAGCTTAGGCCAGCATCCTCAGTCAATTCCAGACGCATCTCTTGTGATCCGAAGAACAATTTATACATCTCCGCGAGTGTCAAACCCTTGAAGTGTTGAAGAGCTCGTGGCCCCTCCGGATTAAATTCCCACAGGCGGAGGGGCGACGTTTGCAGGGCAGTAGGCGTCGGATCAACATGACTGTACCACTACGACCAGATTGATCTCCCTTTCTTGGAGGCCTCGAATCCGGTCCTGCAACAGGGGTACGTCTTTGGGCGGCCCCCAGTCACGCCCCTTGTTGACCCATGACGTCAGCTGTTGTGGAGGGCCCGAGCGAAAGACGGGAGGCGGCCTCTGCCTGCTGCCCTTGGGAGCGGTGATATAGAACCACTCCTGTTGCCACCAGCCGAGCTCCTCCTGAAAAGAGCCCTCGGTCCATGGAGCTTCGGCCCTCTTGCTTATAACCGCCCCGCCGCACTCTGCCGGACGCCCCTCAATCATCTTCGGCTCCACGTTGAAGGTTTTGAGCCACAAGCCGAAGTGAGGGGTAGTGCGGAGGAAAGCTTTGCAGACGACAATAAATGATGACATGTGGAGGATGGACTCCGAAGCCAAGTCGTGGAATTCCAGCCCATAGTAAAACATGAGCCCCCTCACGAAGGGATCCGTCGGGAAGCCTAAACCCCGACGGAGGTGAGACACGAACACGACGCTCTCACCAGGCTCGGGAGTAGGGATAACCTGCCCTCGGGCAGGCAGCCTATGCGAAATCTCGTAGGTTAAGTACCTGGCGTCTCTCAGCTTTAGCACGTCCTCTTCCGTGACGGAGGAGGGCATCCACCAGCCTCGTAGGTCAGGACCGGACATTGTCGAAGATCTAGGGTACCCGAATCTGGAGCCCTGGGTGTTGGAACTCGGGGCGAGGGGCGGATTCGATAGAGGATTGAATAAAAAGAACGGGCCTTGGTCTCATTATAAAGAGGAAGAATACCAAGAGCCGTCCCCGTGACCGTTTGGAACCCACCTTCGATGGAGGGGGCGTGGCAACGGGCACGGTTGGGTTACCCGCGTCCGTATTGATGGGAATCCCGGAAAAAGGGAACACGATCTCTACTTCGACAAGACGTGCCAAGGAAACCGCTTCGCTAAACGCACTGAGGTGGAACAATAAAAACAATTCGAGTAAAGGCTTGGAAGTGGCGTGACGTCACGCCACAGAATACGTCAGCAGATTGATCTTGTGTAATATTATTCTCTCTACGGTGGTACGTGGAATTTATTTTTGCAGAGCCGGACACTATCCTGGTGTTCACAATCTTCTATAAATTATTCGGAGGAGGAACCCACCTTGCAATGCCGAAGACAATATGCGCGCTGGACTTGTCGTCATTGAAGCCTGGTTCAGGGGCTACTGAGGGAGTCCCGGACTAGGGGGTGTCCGGATAGCCGAACTATCATCATCGGCCGGACTCCAAGACTATGAAGATACAAGATTGAAGACTTCGTCCCGTGTCCGGATGGGACTTTCCTTGGCGTGGAAGGCAAGCTTGGCGATACGGATATGTAGATCTCCTACCATTGTAACCGACTCTGTGTAACCCTAGCCCACTCCGGTGTCTATATAAACCGGATGGCCTTAGTCCATAGGACGAACAACAATCATACCATAGGCTAGCTTCTAGGGTTTAACCTCCTTGATCTCGTGGTAGATCCACTCTTGTCACACACATCATCAATATTAATCAAGCAGGACATAGGGTTTTACCTCCATCAAGAGGGCCCGAACCTGGGTAAAACATCGTGTCCCTCGTCTCCTGTTACCATCTGCCTAGACGCACAGTTCGGGACCCCCTACCCGAGATCCACCGGTTTTGACACCGACACCGGCCCTAGAGATGGGATCTCTAGGGAGGGCGGTGGCCAAGGGGGGTGGAGTGCCCCCCAAGGCAAGTGAAGGCGCCCCCTCCCCTAGGGTTCCCAACCCTAGGCGCAGAGGACGGCCCAGGAGGGGCGCACCAGCCCACCAGGGGCTGGTTCCCCTCCCACTTCAGCCCATGGGGCCCTCCGGGATAGGTGGCCCCTCCCGGTGGACCCCCGGGACCCTTCCGGTGGTCCCGGTACAATACCGGTGGACCCCGAAACTTTCCCAATGGCCGAAACTCGACTTCCCATATATAATTCTTTACCTCCGGACCATTCCGGAACTCCTCGTGACGTCCGGGATCTCATCCGAGACTCCGAACAACTTTAGGTTTGCTGCATACTCATATTCATACAACCCTAGCGTCACCGAACCTTAAGTGTGTAGACCCTACGGGTTCGGGAGACACGCAGTCAATAACCAACAGCGGGATCTGGATACCAATGTTGGCTCCCACATGCTCCTCGATGATCTCATCGGATGAACCACGACATCGAGGATTCAAGCAACCCCGTATACAATTCCCTTTGTCAATCGGTACGTTACTTGCCCGAGACTCGATCGTCAGTAACCCAATACCTCGGTCAGTCTCGTTACCGGCAAGTCACTTTACTCGTACCATAATGCACGATCCTATGACCAGACACTTGGTCACATTGAGCTCATTATGATGATGCATTACCGAGTGGGCCCAGAGATACCTCTCCGTCATACGGAGTGACAAATCCCAGTCTCGATCCGTGTCAACCCAACAGACACTTTCGGAGATACCTATAGTGCACCTTTATAGTCACCCAGTTACGTTGTGACGTTTGGTACACCCAAAGCACTCCTACGGTATCCGGGAGTTACACGATCTCATGGTCTAAGGAAAAGATACTTGACATTTGAAAAGCTCTAGCAAACGAACTACATGATCTTGTGCTATGCTTAGGATTGGGTCTTGTCCATCACATCATTCTCCCGATGATGTGATCCCGTTATCAACGACCTCTAATGTCCATAGTTAGGAAACCATGACTATCTGTTGATCAACGAGCTAGTCAACTAGAGGCTCACTAGGGACATATTATGTTCTATGTATTCACACGTGTATTACGATTTCCGGAAAATACAATTATAGCATGAATAAACACAATTATCATGAACAAGGAAATATAATAATAATCCTTTTATTATTGCCTCTAGGGCATATTTCCAACAGTCTCCCTCTTGCACTAGAGTCAATAATCTAGTTACATTGTGATGAATCGAACACCCATAGAGTTCTGGTGTTGATCATGTTTTGCGCGCGGAAGAGGTTTAGTCAACGGATCTGCGACATTCAGATCCGTATATACTTTGCAAATATCTATGTCTCCTTCTTGAACATTTTCACGGATGGAGTTGAAACAACGCTTGATGTGCCTGATCTTCTTGTGAAACCTGGGCTCCTTGGCAAGGGCAATAGCTCCAGCGTTGTCACAGAAGAGTTTGATCGGCCCCGGCGCATTGGGTATGACTCCTAGGTCGGTGATGAACTCCTTCACCAAAATTGCTTCATGCGCTGCCTCCGAGGCTGCCATGTACTCCGCTTCACATGTAGATCCCGCCATGACGCTCTGGTTGCAGCTGCACCAGCTTACTGCTCCACCATTCAACATATACACGTATCCGGTTTGTGACTTACAGTCATCCAGATCTGTGTCAAAGCTAGCGTCGACGTAACACTTTACGATGAGCTCTTCGTCACCTCCATAAACGAGAAACATGTCCTTTGTCCTTTTCAGGTACTTCAGGATATTCTTGACCGCTGTCTAGTGTTCCTTGCCGGGATTACTTTGGTACCTTCCAACCAAACTTACAGCAAGGTTTACATCAGGTCTGGTACACAGCATGGCATACATAATAGATCCTATGGCTGAAGCATAGGGGATGACACTCATCTCTTCTTTATCTTTTGACGTGGTCGGGCATTGAGCCGAGCTCAATCTCACACCTTGCAATACAGGCAAGAATCCTTTCTTGGACTGATCCATTTTGAACTTCTTCAAAATCTTATCAAGGTATGTGCTTTGTGAAAGACCTATGAGGCGTCTCGATCTATCCCTATAGATCTTGATGCCTAATATGTAAGCAGCTTCTCCAAGGTCCTTCATTGAAAAACACTTATTCAAGTAGGCCTTAATGCTGTCCAAAAGTTCTATATCATTTCCCATCAAGAGTATGTCATCTACATATAATATGAGAAATGCTACTGAGCTCCCACTCACTTTCTTGTAAACGCACGCTTCTCCATAAGTCTGCATAAACCCAAACGCTTTGATCATCTCATCAAAGCAAATGTTCGAACTCCGAGATGCTTGCACCAGCCAATAAATGGATCGCTGGAGCTTGCATACTTTGTTAGCATTCTTAGGATCGACAAAACCCTCCGGCTGCATCATATACAGTTCTTCCTTAAGATATCCGTTAAGGAATGCTGTTTTGACGTCCATCTGCCATATCTCATAATCATAGTATGCGGCAATTGCTAACATGATTTGGACGGACTTCAGCTTCGCTACGGGAGAGAAAGTCTCATCGTAGTCAACCCCTTGAACTTGCCGATAACCCTTAGCAACAAGTCGAGCTTTATAGATGGTAATATTACCATCCGCGTCTGTCTTCTTCTTAAAGATCCATTTGTTTTCTATAGCTCGCCGATCATCGGGCAAGTCTGTCAAAGTCCATACTTTGTTTTCATACATGGATTCTATCTCGGATTGCATGGGCTCAAGCCATTTGTTGGAATCTGGTCCCGCCATTGCTTCTTCATAGTTCGAAGGTTCACCGTTATCTAACAACATGATTTCCAGGACAGGGTTGCCATACCACTCTGGTGTGGAACGTGTCCTTGTGGACCTACGAAGTTCAGTATCAACTTGATCCGAAGTACTTTGATCATCATCATTAATTTCCTCTCTAGTTGGCGTAGGCACCACAGGAACATTTTCCTGAGCTGCACTACTTTCCGGTTCAAGAGGTAGTACTTCATCGAGTTCTACTTTCCTCCCACTTACTTCTTTCGAGAGAAACTCTTTTTCCAGAAAGGATCCGTTCTTGGCAACAAAGATATTGCCCTCGGATCTTAAGTAGAAGGTATACCCGATGGTTTCCATGGGGTATCCTATGAAGACGCATTTTTCCGACTTGGGTTCGAGCTTTTCAGGTTGAAGTTTCTTGACATAAGCATCGTGTCCCCAAACTTTTAGAAACGACAGCTTAGGTTTCTTCCCAAACCATAATTCATACGGTGTCGTCTCAACGGATTTAGATGGAGCCCTATTTAAAGTGAATGTAGTTGTCTCTAGAGCGTATCCCCAAAATGATAGCGGTAAATCGGTAAGAGACATCATAGACCGCACCATATCCAATAGAGTGCGATTACGATGTTCGGACACACCGTTACGCTGAGGTGTTCCAGGCTGCGTGAGTTGTGAAACGATTCCATGTTTCCTTAAGTGTGTACCAAATTCATGACTTAAGTATTCTTCCCCACGATCTGATCGTAGGAACTTTATCTTTCGGTCACGTTGATTCTCTACCTCATTCTGAAATTCCTTGAACTTTTCAAAGGTCTCAGACTTGTGTTTCATCAAGTAGACATACCCATATCTACTCAAGTCATCAGTGAGAGTGAGAACATAACGATATCCTCCGCGAGCCTTAACGATCATTGGACCGCACACATCGGTATGTATGATTTCCGATAAGTTGGTTGCTCGCTCCATTGTTCCGGAGAACGGAGTCTTGGTCATTTTGCCCATGAGGCATGGTTCGCATGTGTCAAATGATTCATAATCGAGAGACTCTAAAAGTCCATTAGCATGGAGCTTCTTCATGTGCTTGACACCAATGTGACCAAGGCGGCAGTGCCACAATTATGTGGGACTATCGTTATCAACTTTACATCTTTTGGTATTCACACTATGAATATGTGTAACATTATGTTCGAGATTCATTAAGAATAAACCATTGACCATCGGGGCACGACCATAAAACCTATCTCTCATATAAATAGAACAACCATTATTCTCGGATTTAAATGAGTAGCCATCTCGTATTAAACGAGATCCAGATACAATGTCCATGCTCAAACTTGGCACTAAATAACAATTATTGAGGTTTAAAACTAATCCCGTGGGTAAATGTAGAGGCAGCATGCCGACGGCGATCACATCGACCTTGGAACCATGCCAGACGCGCATCATCACCTCGTCCTTCGCCAGTCTCCGCTTATTCCGCAGCTCCTGCTGTGAGTTACAAATATGAGCAACGGCACCGGTATCAAATACCCAGGAGTTACTACGAGTACTGCTAAGGTACACATCAATTACATGTATATCACATACACCTTTAGTGTTGTCGGCCTTCTTGTCCGCTAAGTATTTGGGGCAGTTCCGCTTCCAGTGACCGTTCCCTTTGCAATAAAAGCACTCAGTCTCAGGCTTGGGTCCATTCTTTGACTTCTTCCCGGCAACTGGTTTACCGGGCGCGGCAACATCCTTGACGTCCTTCTTGAAGTTCTTCTTGCCCTTGCCCTTCTTGAACTTAGTGGTTTTATTGATCATCAACACTTGATGTTCCTTCTTGATTTCTACCTCTGCTGACTTCAGCATTGAAAATACTTCAGGATTAGTTTTCACCATCCCCTGCATATTGTAGTTCATCACAAAGCTCTTGTAGCTCGGTGGGAGCGACTGAAGGATTCTGTCAATGACCGCCTCGTCCGGGAGGTTAATGTCCAGCTGGGACAGGCGGTTGTGCGACCCAGACATTTTGAGTATCTGCTCACTGATAGAACTATTTTCCTCCATCTTACAACTATAGAACTTGTCGGAGACTTCATATCTCTCGACCCGGGCATGAGCTTGGAAAACCATTTTCAGCTCCTCGAACATCTCATATGCTCCGTGTTGCTCAAAACGCTTTTGGAGCCCCGGTTCTAAGCTGTAAAGCCTGCCGCACCGTAATCATCAGCACGTGACTGCCAAGCGTTCATAACGTCTTGGTTCTCTGGGATGGGTGCATCACCTAGCGGTCCTTCTAGGACATATGCTTTCTTGGCAGCTATGAGGATGATCCTCAGGTTCCGGACCCAGTCCGTATAGTTGCTGCCATCATCTTTCAGCTTGGTTTTCTCTAGGAAAGTGTTGAAGTTCATGTTGACATGAGCATTGGCCATTGGATCTACAAGGCATATTTGCAAAGGTTTTAGACTAAGTTCATGATAATTAAGTTCATCTAATCAAATTATTTAATGAACTCCCACTCAGATTAGACACCCCTCTAGTCATCTAATTGTTACATGACCCGAGTCGACTAGGTCGTGTCCGATCATCACGTGAGACGGACTAGTCATCATCGGTGAACATCTCCATGTTGATCATATCTTCCATACGACTCATGTTCGACCTTTCGGTCTCTGTGTTCCGAGGCCATGTCTGTACATGCTAGGCTCGTCAAGTTAACCCTAAGTGTTTTTGCATGTGTAAACCTGTCTTACACCCGTTGTATGTGAACGTAAGAATCTATCACACCCGATCATCACGTGGTGCTTCGAAACAACGAACTTTAGCAACAATGCACAGTTAGGGGGAACACTTTCTTGAAATTATTATAAGGGATCATCTTATTTACTACCATCGTTCTAAGTAAACAAGATGCATAAACATAATAAACATCACATGCAATTATATAACAGTGACATGATATGGCCAATATCATATATCTCCTTTGATCTCCATCTTCGGGGCTTCATGATCATCTTCGTCACCGGCACGACACCATGATCTCCATCATCATGATCTCCATCATCATGTCTCCATGAAGTTGCTCGCCAACTATTACTTCTACTACAATGGCTAACGGTTTAGCAATAAAGTAAAGTAATTACTTGGCGTGAAATCATTGACACGAAGGTCATACAATAATTAAGACAACTCCTATGGCTCCTGCCGGTTGTCATACTCATCGAGATGCAAGTCGTGATTCCTATTACAAGAACATGATCTCATACATCACAATATATCATTCATCATTCATCACAACTTTTGGCCATATCACATCACAAGGCAATTGCTGCAAAAACAAGTTAGACGTCCTCTAATTGTTGTTGCATCTTTTACGTGGCTGCAATAGGGTTCTAGCAAGAACGTTTTATTACGTACGAAAAAGCCACAACGTGATTTGTCAATTTCTATTTACCCTTCATAAGGACCCTTTTCATCGAATCCGGTTCAACTAAAGTGGGAGAGACAGACACCCGCTAGCCACCTTATGCAACTAGTGCATGTCAGTCGGTGGAACCTGTCTCACGTAAGCGTACGTGTAAGGTCGGTCCAGGCCGCTTCATCCCACAATACCGCTGAAGCAAAATAAGACTAGTAGCGGCAAGAAAGTTGACAACATCTACGCCCACAACAAAATTGTGTTCTACTCGTGCAATAGAGAACTACGCATAGACCTAGCTCATGATGCCACTGTTGGGGAACGTTGCAGAAAATAAAAAAATTCCTACGGTTTCACCAAGATCCATCTATGAGTTCATCTAGCAACGAGTGATAGGAGTGCATCTACATACCTTTGTAGATCACGAGCGGAAGCGTTCAAGAGAATGGGGTTGAGGGAGTCGTACTCGTCATGATCCAAATCACCGATGACCAAGTGCCGAACGGACAGCACCTCCGCGTTCAACACACGTACGGAGTGGATGACGTCTCCTCCTTCTTGATCCAGCAAGGGGGAAGGAGAGGTTGATGAAGATCCAGTAGCACGACGGCGTGGTGGTGGATGCAGCAGAGTTCCGGCAGAGCTTCACCGAGCTTCTGCGAGAGGGAGAGGTGTAGCAGGGGAGAGGGAGGCGCCAAGACTTTAGGGTTTGGCTTCCCTCCCTCCCCCCTCCTTTATATAGGCCCCAGGGGGGCGCCGGCCCTAGAGATGGGATCTCTAGGGGGGCGGCGGCCAAGGGGGGTGGAGTGCCCCCCAAGGCAAGTGGAGGCGCCCCCTCCCCTAGCGTTCCCAACCCTAGGCGCAGAGGGGGGCATAGGGGGGGCGCACCAGCCCACCAGGGGCTGGTTCCCCTCCCACTTCAGCCCATGGGGCCCTCCGGGATAGGTGGCCCCACCCGGTGGACCCCCGGGACCCTTCCGGTGGTCCCGGTACAATACCGGTGACCCCCAAAACTTTCTCGATGGCCGAAAATGCACTTCCTATATATAATTCTTTACCTCCGGACCATTCCGGAACTCCTCGTGACGTCCGGGATCTCATCCGGGACTCCGAACAACTTTCAGTTTGCTGCATACTCATATTCATACAACCCTAGCATCACCGAACCTTAAGTGTGTAGACCCTACGGGTTCGGGAGACACGCAGACATGACCGAGACGGGTCTCCGGTCAATAACCAACAGCAGGATCTGGATACCCATGTTGGCTCCCACATGATCCTCGATGATCTCATTGGATGAACCACGATGTCGAGGATTCAAGCAACCCCGTATACAATTCCCTTTGTCAATCGGTACGTTACTTGCCCGAGACTCGATCGTCGGTATCCCAATACCTCGTTCAGTCTTGTTACCGACAAGTCACTTTACTCATACTATAATGCATGATCCCGTGACCAGACACTTGGTCACATTGAGCTCATTATGATGATGCATTACCGAGTGGGCCCAGAGATACCTCTCCATCATACGGAGTGACAAATCCCAGTCTCGATCCGTGTCAACCCAACAGACACTTTCAGAGATACCTGTAGTGCACCTTTATAGTCACCCAGTTACGTTGTGACATTTGGTACACTCAGAGCACTCCTACGGTATCCTGGAGTTACACGATCTCATGGTCTAAGGAAAAGATACTTGACATTGGAAAAGCTCTAGCAAACGAATTACATGATCTTGTGCTATGCTTAGGATTGGGTCTTGTCCATCACATCATTCTCCCAATGATGTGATCCTGTTATCAACGACATCTAATGTCCATAGTTAGGAAACCATGACTATCTGTTGATCAACGAGCTAGTCAACTAGAGGCTCACTAGGGACATATTATGGTCTATGTATTCACACGTGTATTACGATTTCCGGAAAATACAATTATAGCATGAATAAAGACAATTATCATGAACAAGGAAATATAATAATAATCGTTTTATTATTGCCTCTAGGGCATATTTCTAACAGTCTCCCACTTGCACTAGAGTCAATAATCTAGTTACATTGTGATGAATCGAACACCCATAGAGTTCTGGTGTTGATCATGTTTTGCTCGCTAAAGAGGTTTAGTCAACAGATCTGCGACATTCAGATCCGTATGTACTTTGCAAATATCTATGTCTCCATCTTGAACATTTTCACGGATGGAGTTGAAACGACGCTTGATGTGCCTGATCTTCTTGTGAAACCTGGGCTCCTTGGCAAGGGCAATAGCTCCAGTGTTGTCACAGAAGAGTTTGATCGGCCCCGACGCATTGGGTATGACTCCTAGGTCGGTGATGAACTCCTTCACCCAAATTGCTTCATGCGCTACCTCCGAGGCTGCCATGTACTCCGCTTCACATGTAGATCCCGCCACGACGCTCTGCTTGCAGCTGCACCAGCTTACATCTCCACCATTCAACATATACACGTATCCGGTTTGTGACTTAGAGTCATCCAGATCTGTGTCGAAGCTAGCTTCGACGTAACCCTTTACGGCGAGCTCTTCGTCACCTCCATGAACGAGAAACATGTTCTTTGTCCTTTTCAGGTACTTCAGGATATTCTTGACCACTGTCCAGTGTTCCTTGCCGGGATTACATTGGTACCTTCCTACCAAACTTACGGAAAGGTTTACATCAGGTCTGGTACACAGCATGGCATACATAATAGATCATATGGCTGAAGCATAGGGGATGGCACTCATCTCTTCTTTATCTTTTTCCGTGGTCGGGCATTGAGCCGAGCTCAATCTCACACCTTGCAATACAGGCAAGAACGCTTTCTTGGACTGATCCATTTTGAACTTCTTCAAAATCTTATCAAGGTATGTGCTTCGTGAAAGACCTATGAGTCATCTCGATCTATCCCTATAGATCTTGATGCCTAATATGTAAGCAGCTTCTCCAAGGTCCTTCGTTGAAAAACACTTGTTCAAGTAGGCCTTAATGTTGTCCAAAAGTTCTATATCATTTCCCATCAAAAGTATGTCATCTACATATAATATGAGAAATGCTACAGAGATCCCACTCACTTTCTTGTAAACGCAGGCTTCTCCATAAGTCTGCATAAACCCAAATGCTTTGATCATCTCATCAAAGCGGATGTTCCACCGCCGAGATGCTTGCACCAGCCCATAAATGGATCACTGGAGCTTGCATACTTTGTTAGCATTCTTAGGATCGACAAAATCTTCCGGCTGCATCATATACAGTTCTTCCTTAGGATGTCCATTAAGAAATGTCGTTTTGTCACGACCGACTTTTTCAATAAATAAATATTGAGATAATTGATCTTTAAATCCCAGTATAGGAAAAAGTCATCCTTTCTGGTAGAAAAATTCTTGATAAACAGAGAACCAGTAGCATCAAATATATTACAGGGTTGAGCTGAGGCTGCTCAACAATTTATTACAAACTCGCCAATATTTTACATATGGGCGGTTATGACACAGGGGTGTGGTGGCATGCTACTAGCTCGGGGATAAGTGGTGGATAACTTGACTCCTAGCTGGCAGCTCATCGAGCGTCGAGGTGAGGCTCGATGAATTTATTCTCGGGTTGCGGAAGCGGATAATACAATGACCAAAACAAGATCACACAGGACTGACTGGGACTCCTCTAGGCGCCGGACTCACTATCAAACTCTTCATCCATGAGATCGCCTTCATCAACATCTGGCCAAATCAACAAGCCAGGTGAGTACTTTGAAAGTACTCGCAAGATAGTTCGGACAAAAGATATAATCAATGAATGCATGAATGCGTCATGAATATGATTAATGATGCTCTTCTCAACAATAATATTATTTCATGACTTATTAAATAAAATAAATAACTGAGAACCGATCGGGTGTCTGGAGCGATGCCTCGAAAGGTGAACAAATAAAATGCATGCCGCAGTCAGGCATCTAAGTGACACCACATAAAGGGCTTAAAAGAAATACCACTGTCGGATATCTGAGCGACGTCACAGACAGGGCTTATAAAAGAAATGCCACCGTCGGACATCTGGGCGACGTCACAGACAGGGCTTATAAAAGAAATGCCACCGTCAGACATCTGAGCGACGTCACAAACAGGGCTTATAAAAGAAATGCCACCTCAGACATCTGAGCGACGTCACAGACAGGGCTTACAAAAGAAATGCCACCGTCGGACATCTGAGCGGCGTCACAGACAGGGCTCATAAAAGAAATGCCACCGTCGGACATCTGAGCGACGTCACAGACAGGGCTTATGATAAATGTAAATAACAAGAATGCCACCGTCGGATGTCTGAGCGACATCATAGACAGGGCATACAATAAATGTAAAATAAGAATGCCACCGTCAGACGTCTGAGCGACATCACAGATAGGACCTATCACAAAAGTAAATAACAGGTATGCCACCGTCGGACGTCTGAGTGACATCACAGACAGGGCTTGTAATAAATGTAAATAACAAGATTAGTCCATCCACAAGAATAATCTTTTAACCGGATTTATCACACATAAATCCAACCGGAGTTTCGTCACTAAGGCTGATATCTGACAAGATAAGATGAATATAGTACTTGAACAAAGTACAGGATAACTAAAAGATTTGAGACTCTGCAGAGTTTGGATGAACTGACCACAGTCAACGGATTTCCATAGCCACGAAGGACTAGTTCCGTTTACGGTATTTTAGTAGAAACACATTTAACTAGTACACAACCATTTCACCTCACGATGCTAGGAATCACCCTAGACAACTGCCAAGAAAAACATTAAGACGGGGAGGCCACAACCTCGAATAGCATGGGATCAAATTTCTATACGCGCGCTCTAAGGGGTGCCCCCCTCTCGGTCCCAACCGGAAACACCCATGCCCCCTGACCGGATGACGGGCTTTAATCCAGGGCCATGGAACCCTCATCCCGGCCTCTCTATTTCGTGTGCACCAGGAAAATGATTTGCAACTTACTATGCCATATTCCTTTCGGAAAACATGTGACAGTACAGGAAGGAATGAATGGAAATGTGAGTTATTTCACGATGACACGGAAGTCAAATAATCTGGCATAAGACTGGCATGTCACAACACTGCCATCTTACCCTTCCTCATGCCAACACATGGCCATGCAAATATGTATCCAACAACATAATGCTTTCCGGAACTTACTTTCCACTATTGTGCATGAAATGTAACAATTCAAGAAATGTTCATAAGCATGCCATGACTATACTAAAATGCAAACATGCAACAACCACTCATCATATCAAGAGTTCAAACATGCTTGCCTGGTTCGGAGTAGTCGGAGTTTAATTGTGTGAAATTTGCAGCTCTGTCACCTCCTTCGGTATCTACGGTATAAGAAAAATACGCACACAACGTAAATACCGTGAGTCTACAGAAAAGTGTTCCAAATATTTTTCAAATAAATATGACAAAAAACTAGACAGAAATATAAAGATGACAGAAAAGGAATCAATCAAAAATCATTTTCTGTTAAAAAGTTATAAGAGTTTTGGTCCAAGGACCCATCTGTAATGAAATAGAAAGTTTCGAGGGGGCTCTGCGGAAAAGTCTAGAATAATGTTTCGTTTAAAAGAAACGGCTGTGAGGCTGACAAGCGGGCTCCACCTGTCGGGTTTGAAATTTCAAACAGACAAACAGAGTGCGACGGCGCCCGAGAGGTGCGGTAGTCGCCGGCGGCGATCCACGGCGAGGCAAGGTGATCGTGGGTTACCTTCGAGATCAGTGCACCGTTCCGCATCAGTGGGTGGTGGTGGTGGTCGCCGGCGAGCACCGTGTCGACGGCGGCCCTTGCTCCGGCGGACGGTGGTTCGGGCAGTCGTGGATCTCGCCGGAGGGAGCTGCGGGGATCAAATAGGAGTGGGCGTTAGTCTCCTAGTTGCTCGAGAGGGTTGCTGACGAAGTTAGGGCGCCGGAGACGGCCTCACCGGAGTGAATCGAGGTGGAGGCCGAGGCGGAACGGGGCGGCCGGAGTCGGGGAAGAAGGACCCCTCGAGGCTCCTCCAGTGTCTAGGCAAGCTCTAGTGAGGTGGTGGAGTCGTGCGGGAGCGAGAGCAAGCTCAGGGGTGCTATATATAGCCGGCCCGAGTCGGTTGCCGTGAACGGATAAGTCCGGCGAATTGATTATGGCGGCGCTGTGGCTGGACAATTGGCTTAGGAGCTTGAGCATCGCCTAGGTGGAGTAGTGGTGCCATTTTAGGGTCCAGCTCAGCACGGCAGGGAGGTTTATGGCCTGCCCTCGACAGAACGGCCCGTCAGCGGCAGAGAACGCGCTCTGCGCGTGCCAGGCCACGGCGACGGTGCCGCATGCGTGCGCTGGCAAGGAGATGGCCACGCGGAGCCACCAGGAGGTTTGGGCGGCGCCGAACGGCGTTGAGCCGCCGTTTGGCTCCTTGTCGGCCGTTATGGTGTTTCGGCCGTCGCAATGCACGCCGGCGCAGGCGGGCCAGGGCGCCACCGACACCAAGAAGGCGCCAAGCGCGCTTGTGGAGCTCCGGACAAGCAGGCCAGGCTGCGAGCAACGTGCCAAGGGCATTGTGGACATGTGACTGAAGTTACTGACGGAGAACGACACTGAACTCTGAATTTACTGAATGTGAACAGTACTAGTGCATGCAAGGTGTTCGACAGAATGATTCTGGCCTCTAGGGATTTTTCCTTAAGCTGATTTTTGGTGGAGGGGTCTCTCATTGCAACTAGAGGTTGCCTTAATTTTGGCGGAATTTTTGGAGAAGTGCAGATATGAATTTCACCAAATTTGCCAAATCTGGTCCAAACTTGCAGTGAGTGAAATTTGAAATATTTGAAAAGAAGAAGAGTGGATCAACATGGTTCTGGGTTGTGGGTACAAAGGACTATCCATGGGTGTTGAGTTGAGGTCAAAAATCAGAAGCACTAGGGTACTTGCTTTGCAAATCACCTAGGCTCAAAAGAAAAGACAGAATTATTTTGGAAAGAGAAATAATTGGAATAAAATCCAAAAAATGGATTTTATTAGTTTGGACAGAATGTTTGGGTTGTATCCAAGTGGGAGGAGGGGTCTTTGGGGAAATTTTACCATAGGAGGCATGGTAAACAAGAGTGGGTCAAAAATCAAATGAAAGCCCAAAAACAAAAGATTTTCTTTTTAAGAGAAACTAAATCCAAGAAAAATATTTTTGAGAGGGCAAACTTAGCAAGAGGGTTTTTAAGAAGGGTCTAAATGACCTTCTTCAAACCAAGCAAGGCTCTCTCTCTGAAAACAAAAATTACAAAAAATTTGGAGTGTCACACGTTTTGACGTCCATCTACCATATCTCATAATCATAGTATGCGGCAATTGCTAACATGATTCAGACGGACTTCAGCTTCTCTACGGGAGAGAAAGTCTCATCGTAGTCAACCCCTTGAACTTGCCATAACCCTTAGCGACAAGTCGAGCTTTATAGATAGTAATATTAACATCCGCGCCCATCTTCTTCTTAAAGATCCATTTGTTTTCTATCGCTCGCCGATCATCGGGCATGTCTGTCAAAGTCCATACTTTGTTTTCATACATGGATTCTATCTCGGATTGCATGGCCTCAAGCCATTTGTTGGAATTTGGGCCCGCCATCGCTTCTTCATAGTTTGAAGGTTCACCGTTGTCTAACAACATGATTTCCAGGACAGGGTTGCCATACCACTCTGGTGTGGAACGTGTCCTTGTGGACCTACGAAGTTCAGTAGCAACTTGATCCGAAGTACCTTGATCATCATTATTAATTTCCTCTCCAGTTGGTGTAGGCACCACAGGAACATTTTCCTAAGCTGCACTACTTTCCGGTTCAATAGGTAGTACTTCATTGAGTTCTACTTTCCTCCCACTTACTTCTTTCGAGAGAAACTCTTTTTCCAGAAAGGATCCGTTCTTGGCAACAAAGATCTTGCCCTCAGATCTTAAGTAGAAGATATACCCAATGGTTTCCTTGGGGTATCCTATGAAGACGCATTTTTCCGACTTGGGTTCGAGCTTTTCAGGTTGAAGTTTCTTCACATAAGCATCGCAGCCCCAAACTTTTAGAAACTATAGCTTAGGTTTCTTCCCAAACCATAATTCATACGGTGTCATCTCAACGGATTTAGACGGAGCCCTACTTAAAGTCAATGTAGCTGTCTCTAGAGCGTATCCCCAAAATGATAGCGGTAAATCGGTAAGAGACATCATAGACCGCACCATATCCAATATAGTGCGATTACGATGTTCGGACACACCATTACGCTGAGGTGTTCCAGGCGGCGTGAGTTGTGAAATGATTCCACATTTCCTTAAGTCTGTACCAAATTCGTGACTTAAGTATTCTCCCCCACGATTTGATCGTAGGAACTTTATCTTTCGGTCACGTTGATTCTCTACCTCATTCTGAAATTCCTTGAACTTTTCAAAGGTGTCAGACTTGTGTTTCATCAAGTAGACATACCCATATCTACTCAAGTCATCAATGAGAGTGAGAACATAATGATATCCTCCGCAAGCCTCAACGCTCATTGGACCGCACACATCGGTATGTATGATTTCCAATAAGTTGGTTGCTCGCTCCATTGTTTCGGAGAACGGAGTCTTGGTCATTTTGCCCATGAGGCATGGTTCGCATGTGTCAAATGGTTCATAATCGAGAGACTCTAAATGTCCATTAGCATGGAGCTTCTTCATGCGCTTGACACCAATGTGACCAAGGCGGCAGTGCCACAAGTATGTGGGACTATCGTTATCAACTTTACATCTTTTGGTATTCACACTATGAATATGTGTAACATTACATTCGAGATTCATTAAGAATAAACCATTGACCATCGGGGCATGACCATAAAACATATCTCTCATATAAATAGAACAACCATTATTCTCGGATTTAAATGAGTAGCCATCTCATATTAAACGAGATCCAGATATAATGTTCATGCTCAAACTTGGCACTAAATAACAATTATTGAGGTTTAAAACTAATCCCGTGGGTAAATGTAGAGGCAGCGTGCCGACGGCGATCACATCGACCTTGGAACCATTCCCGACGTGCAGCGTCACCTCGTCATTCACCAGTCTCCGCTTATTCCGCCGCTACTGCTGTGAGTTACAAATATGAGCAACGGCACCGGTATCAAATACCCAGGAGTTACTACGAGTCCTGGTAAGGTACACATCAATTACATGTATATCACATATACCTTTAGTGTTGCCGGCCTTCTTGTTCGCTAAGTATTTGGGGCAGTTCCGCTTCCAGTGACCCTTCCCTTTGCAATAAAAGCACTCAGTCTCAGGCTTGGGTCCATTCTTTGACTTCTTCCTGGCAGCTGGCTTACCGGGCGCGGCAACATCCTTGCCGTCCTTCTTGAAGTTCTTCTTACCCTTGCCCTTCTTGAACTTGGTGGTTTTATTGACCATCAACACTTGATGTTCTTTCTTGATTTCTACCTCTGCCAACTTCAGCATTGAAAATACTTCAGGAATAGTTTTCACCATCCCCTGCATATTGTAGTTCATCACAAAGCTCTTGTAGCTTGGTGGGAGCGACTGAAGGATTCTGTCAATGACCGCCTCATCCGGGAGGTTAATGTCCAGCTGGGACAAGCGGTTGTGCAACCCAGACATTTTGAGTATGTGCTCACTGACAGAACTATTTTCCTCCATCTTACAACTGTAGAACTTGTCAGAGACTTCATATCTCTCGACCCGGGCATGACCTTGGAAAACCATTTTCAGCTCCTCGAACATCTCATATGCTCCGTGTTGCTCAAAATGCTTTTGGAGCCCCGGTTCTAAGCTATAAAGCATGCCGCACTGAATGAGGGAGTAATCATGAGCACGTGACTGCTAAGCGTTCATAACGTCTTGGTTCTCTGGGATGGGTGCTTCACCCAGCGGTCCTTCTAGGACATATGCTTTCTTGGCAGCTATGAGGATGATCCTCAGGTTCCGGACCCAGTCCGTATAGTTGCTGCCATCATATTTCAGCTTGGTTTTCTCTAGGAACGCGTTGAAGTTCATGTTGACATGAGCGTTGGCCATTTGATCTACAAGACATATTTGCAAAGATTTTAGACTAAGTTCATGATAATTAAGTTCATCTAATCAAATTATTTAATGCACTCCCACTCAGATTAGACATCCCTCTAGTCATCTAAGTGTTACACGATCCGAGTCGACTAGGCCGTGTCCGATCATCACGTGAGACGGACTACTCATCATCGGTGAACATCTTCATGTTGATCGTATCTTCCATACGACTCATGTTCGACCTTTCGGTCTCTGTGTTCCGAGGCCATGTCTGTACATGCTAGGCTCGTCAAGTTAACCCTAAGTTTTTTTGCATGTGTAAAACTGTCTTACACCCGTTGTATGTGAACGTAAGAATCTATCACACCCGATCATCACGTGGTGCTTTGAAACGACAAACTTTAGCAACGGCTCACAGTTAGGGGGAACACTTTCTTGAAATTATTATAATTGATCATCTTATTTACTACCGTCGTTCTAAGTAAACAAGATGCATAAACATGATATGGCGAATATCATATAGCTCCTTTGATCTCCATCTTCGGGGCTCCATGATCATCTTCGTCACCGGCACGACACCATGATCTCCATCATCATGATCTCCATCATCGTGTCTGCATGAAGTTGCTCGCCAACCATTACTTCTACTACTATGGCTAACGGTTTAGCAATAAAGTAAAGTAATTACATGGCGTTAAATCATTGACATGCAGGTCATACAATAATTAAGACAACTCCTATGGCTCCTGCCGGTTGTCATACTCATTGACATGCAAGGCGTGATTCCTATTACAAGAACATGATCTCATACATCACAATATATCATTCATCATTCATCACAACTTTTGGCCATATCACATCACAAGGCAATTGCTGCAAAAACAAGTTAGACGTTCTCTAATTGTAGTTGCATATTTTACGTGGCTGCAATAGGGTTCTAGCAAGAACGTTTTCTTACCTACGAAAAAGCCACAACGTGATTTGTCAACTTCTATTTACCCTTCATAAGGACCCTTTTCATCGAATCCGCTCCAACTAAAGTGGGAGAGACAGACACCCGCTAGCCACCTTATGCAACTAGTGCATGTCAGTCGGTGGAACCTGTCTCACGTAAGCGTACGTGTAATGTCGGTCCGGGCCGCTTCATCCCACAATACCGCTGAAGCAAAATAAGACTAGTAGCGGCAAGAAAGTTGACAACATCTACGCCCACAACAAAATTGTGTTCTACTCGTGCAATAGAGAACTACGCATAGACCTAGCTCTGATACCACTGTTGGGGAACGTTGCAGAAAATAAAAAATTTCCTATGGTTTCACCAAGATCCATCTATGAGTTCCTCTAGCAACGAGTGATAGGAGTGCATCTTGTAGATCGCGAGCGGAAGCGTTCAAGAGAACGGGGTTCAGGGAGTCGTACTCGTCGTGATCCAAATCACTGATGACCAAGTGTCGAACGGACAGCACCTCCGCATTCAACACACGTACGGAGCGGATGACGTCGCCTCCTTCTTGATCCCGCAAGGGGGAAGGGGAGGTTGATGAAGATCCAGCAGCGCGACGGCGTGGTGGTGGATGCAGCAGAGTTCCGGCGGAGCTTCGTGGAGCTTCTGCGAGAGGGAGAGCTGTAGCAGGGGAGAGGGAGGTGCCCAGACTTCAGGGGGCGGCTGCCCTCCCTCCCACCCTCGTTTATATAGGTCCCCAAGGGGGGCGCCGGCCCTAGAGATGGGATCTCTAGGGGGGCGGCGGCCAAGGGGGGTGGAGTGCCCCCCAAGGCAAGTGGAGGCGCCCCCTCCCCTAGGGTTCCTAACCCTAGGCGCAGAGGAGGGCCCAGGGGGCGCACCATCCCACCAGGGGCTGGTTCTGCTCCCACTTCTGCCCATGGGGCCCTCCGGGATAGGTGGCCCCACCCGGTGGACCCGCGGGACCCTTCCGGTGGTCCCGGTACAATACCGGTGACCCCCGAAACTCTCCCGATGGCCGAAACTGCACTTCCTATATATAATTCTTTACCTCCGGACCATTCCGGAAATCCTCGTGACGTCCGGGATCTCATCCGGGACTCCGAACAACTTTCGGTTTGCTGCATACTCATATTCAGACAACCCTAGCATCACCAAACCTTAAGTGTGTAGACCCTATGGGTTCGGGAGACACGCAGACATGACCGAGACGGCTCTCCGGTCAATAACCAACAGCGGTATCTGGATACCCATGTTGGCTCCCACATTCTCCTCGAGGATCTCATTGGATGAACCACGATGTCGAGGATTCAAGCAACCCCGTATACAATTCCCTTTGTCAATCGGTACGTTACTTGCCCGAGACTCGATCGTCGGTATCCCAATACCTCGTTCAGTCTCGTTACCGGCAAGTCACTTTACTCGTACCATAATGCATGATCCCATGACCAGACACTTGGTCACTTTGAGCTCATTATGATAATGCATTACCGAGTGGGCCCAGAGATACCTCTCCGTCATACGAGGTGACAAATCCTAGTCTCGATCCGTGTCAACCCAATAGACACTTTCGGAGATACTTGTAGTGCACCTTTATAGTCACCAGGTTACGTTGTGATGTTTGGTACACCCAAGGCACTCCTACGGTATCCGGGAGTTACACGATATCATCGTCTAAGGAAAAGATACTTGACATTGGAAAAGCTCTAGCAAAATGAACTACACGATCTTGTGCTATGTTTAGGATTGGGTCTTGTCCATCACATCATTCTCCTAATGATGTGATCCCGTTATCAACGACATCCAATGTCCATAGTCAGGAAACTATGACTATCTGTTGATCAACGAGCTAGTCAACTAGAGGCTTACTAGGGACATATTATGGTCTATGTATTCACACGTGTATTATGATTTCCGGATAATACAATTATAGCATGAATAAAGACAATTATCATGAAGAAGGAAATATAATAATAACCCTTTTATTATTGCCTCTAGGGCATATTTCCAACAAGATGCAACCAATATTACTCTGCCCAGTTAAAAGTTTCTTGTCATAAGTGGCAATTCAAAAAATTAGAAGCAGTACAACATAGAAATCAATGCAAGATGCAACCACTATCAAACTGCCATGTTAAAAGCATCCAATCATGAGTGACTGATGTGGGATACCCAACAACAGTACTTTGATGTAAGAACATGGTATGATAGATAGATGCAGTGTATTCTAGACACAAAAAGCCATGTCATATGCACGTGTATAATGTATAAACTCAGCAGGTGCAATTTAATCAAAATAGAAGAAATACAGGCTAGACAACATATGCAACATGAAACCAATTATCACACTGTCAACTTAGAGCAAGCACCTGTGATGTTGGAGTATGGGAGATGAACTCATCATGTAGACTTGGGACTTCAACTTCATTAGCAGTAGCAGTGGAAAATCTAGAGAGTCTCTGTTTGTGTCGGTGCGGAGGACCACCAACATCCCCTAACTTACTCTTTTCCTTCCTATTTTATGATATTGCCTTATGAAGTCAAAACCACAAGAAGATGAATAAAGTTAGCTCTGCATAACTGGTTGATGCATGATACAGACGAACACTACTTTGATGTAAGGCAAGCGCAGGATAGGAGGATCAAATATATACAAAAAAGACAACGTTTCATATTCACACGTACGATAGGAGGATGGAATATGTATGAAAAAACAGTATGCGGAAGGCATTTCAACAAAATTAGAAGAAATGAAAGCTAGGTACCATATGAACATGCAACCAATATCACTCTATCAGGTAAAAAGTGTCTTGCTGTAAGTGCCATTTCAAGAAATTAGAAGCAGTACAAGCTAGAAGACAATGCAAGATGCAACCTACATCACAGTCCCATGTTAAATGTGTCTTATGGGTAAGTGATTTTTGTAGGTATAAGTTGTAAGCTACACAGATGCAATTCAACATAATTAGAAGCAATACAAACTAGACATCATACGGAAAACACAACCACATATAACAGTTCCAAGTAGGAGCAAGCACCTATGATGGTGGAGTAGGGGAGATGTGCTCATCATGTACACGTATGTTCTAGAAACAAGAACACGTGTCATATTCACAGGCATTATGTTTAAAGTAAGAAGATGCAGTTCAACAAAGTTAGAAGCAATACAAGCTAGACATCATACGCAACATGCAACCACATATAATAGTGACAAGTTAGAGCAAGCACCTGTGATGGTGGAGTAGGGGAGATGTGCTCATCATCTAGACAACTACGTTGACTGCCCAACCTTGTGTTGTCTTGCGAATCTTGTTGGGAGGATGGCGGAGTAGAATCTGTAGAGACCCCTTGTTTGAGTTGCTCCGAAGGACCACCATCATCCACTGCCGGACTAATTTCCTTCAGCCGTAATGATTTTGCATTGTGAAGTCAAACCAATAAGAAAAAGGAATAAAATTCGCTCTTCAGAACTCATTCATGCATGATACTGACGAACACTACTCGGATGAAAGGCAAACACATGATGCCAGGATGGAATATGTATGAAAAACATGATGGCATGACATATTCACACCTATGATGTGGTAACTAAGCAGAAGGCATTTCAACAAATTAGAAGCACTGCAAGCTAGAAACCATATGAAAGATGCAACCAACATCACTCTGCCAAGTTCAAACTGTATGGCGTTTCAACAAATTAGAAGCAGTACATGCTAGAAATCATATGCAAGACACAACCAATATCATAGTGGCGACTTAAAGGTGCCTCATCATAAGTGACTGATGCGGGATATGCAAGAATAGTAGTCTGATGTAAGAACATCGTGTGATTAGATATAATATGTTCTAGAAACAGGAACACATGCCATATTCACAGGCATTATGTGTAAAGTAAGCAGATGCAATTCAACAAAGTTAGAAGCAATACAAGCTAGACATCATATGCAACATGCAACCACATATAATATTTCCAAGTTAGAGCAAGCACCTATGATGGTAGAGTAGGAGAGATGTGCTCATCATCTACACAGCTATGTTGACTGTCTAGCCTTGCTTGTCTTGCGAATCTTGTTGGGAGGATGTCGGAGTACAATTTGTAGAGAACCTCCATATCAGTTGCTCAGAAGGACCACCATCATCCAATGCCTTGCCAATTTCCTTCAGCTTTATTGATTTTGCCTTGTGAGGTCATATCGACAAGAAAAAGGAATATGATTCGCTCTTCAGAACTCATTCATGCATGATACTGACAAACACTACTCTGATGAAAGGCAAAGTCATGATATGAGGATGGAATATGTACGAGAAAATGGACGGCTTGACATATTCACACCTTTGATGTGGTAAAGAAGAAGGCACTTCAACAAATTAGAAGCACTGCAAACTAGACACCATATGGAAGGTGCAATCAATATCACTCTGCCAAGTTAAAACTATCTCGTCGTAGGTGGCATTCATCAAACTAGAAGCAATACATGCTAGAAATCATATTCAAGATGCAAACCAATATCATACTGCCGACTTAAAGGTGTCCCATCATAAGTGACTGATGCAGGATAGACAAGAAGAGTAGTTTCATGTAAGAACATGGTGTGATAGACTGATATAGTATGTACCAAAAACTGGAAAGCATGTCATATTCACACGTATCATGTGTAAGCTAAGCAGATGCAGTTTACACTAATTAGTAGCAATACAAGCTAGACACCATATGCAACATGCAACCAGATATCACACTGCCAAGTTAGAGCAAGCACCTTGGATGTTGGAGTAGGGGAGCGGAGACTTGGACCTTGTAATGCACTATCAGTACAAGGAGAATCGGTACAGATGCTCCATTTACGTTGTTGCAGAGGACCACCATCATCGCCTTCCTTACTTTTTTCCTTCCTCTTTCTTGATTTTGCCTTGTCAAGTCAAACCCACAAGAAAAAGGAATAAAATTTGCTCTTCAGAACTCATTGATGCATCATACTGACGAACACTACTTTCATGTAAGGAAGCCGCATGATAGGAGGATGGAATATGTATGAAAAACAGGACGGCGTGACATATTGACATGTATGATGTATAAAGTGTAAACTAAGCACAAGGTGCTTGAACTTGTTAGAATCAATGCAAGCTAGAAACCATATGAAAGATGAGACCAATATCACTCTGCCAAATTAAAAGGGTGCCCTAACAAATGTATTTGACCAAATTAGAAGTAATACATGGGAACAGGCTAGAAATAATATGCAATATGCAACAAATAAAGGTGACTCATCGTAAGTGATTGATGTAGGATACAGAAGAGAGGTAGTTTCATGTAAGAACAAGGTTAACACATAGATGTAGTGTGTACCAAAAATAGGAAGGCATGTCATATTCACAGGTATAGTGTGTAAACTAAGCAGATGCAATTTACCCTAATAAGAAGCATTACAAGCTAGACACCGTATGCAACATGCAACCACATATCACATTGCGAAGTTAGAGCAAGCACCTCTGATGGTGGTGTAGGGGAAGTACGGTCTTCAAGTACAGAGCTATGTTCAATATCTTCATTTAGGCTTGATGTTTCTTGAGAATCATGTGGAGAGGATGAAATTGCATTCTTTATAAGAGTAGCGCGTCTCATATTAACCCACGGGTGTGACTGCCTCATCATAAGCAATAGATGCAGGATACACAAGAACAGTAGTTTGATGTAAGAACATGGTGTGATAGGCAGATGTAGTATGTACCAAAAATAGGAAGGCATGTCATATTCACATGTATAATATGTAATCTAAGGAGATGCAATTTAACAAATTAGGAGCAATACAAGCTAGGCACGGGATGCAACATGCAACCAGATATGACACTGCCATGTTAGAGCAAGCACCTTGGGTTGTGGAGTAGGGGAGATGAGATTTGGAACGAGCACTGCAGTACAAGTAGCAGGAGAATCTACAGTGATCATCTGTTTTGGTTGCTCCAGAGGACTACCATCATTCCGTGCATTCGTCCTTTCAGATTTTGCCTTGTCAAGTAAACACACAAGAAAAAGGAATGAAATTCGCAATTTCAAATTTGTTGATGCATGATACTGACGAACACAACTTTTATGTATGGCAACCACATTGTAGGAGGATGGAATTTGTATGAAAAACTCTAAGCAGAAGGCATTTCAACAAAATTGGAAGCAATGCAATCTAGACACCATATGAAAGATCTACCAAAATCACTCTACCAAGTTAGATGTGTCTCATTATAAGTGGCACTTCAACAAATTAGAGGAAATACATGTTTGAAATGATATGCAAGATGCAACCAATATTACACTGTCAACTTGAAGGTGTATCATCAGAAGTGATTGATGAGGGATACACAAGAAAAGTAGTTTGATGTAAGAACATGGTTAATAGAAAGATGAAGTATGTACCAAAAACAGGAAGGCATGTCATATTCACATGTATAATGTGTTAACTAAGCAGATGCAATGTACCCTAATTAGATGCATTACAAGGTAGACACCATATGCAACATGCAACCACATATCACACTGCCAAGTAAGAGCAAGCACCTACGATGGTGGTGTGGGGGAATTGCGGTCGTCAACTAGAGAGCTACGTTGACTATCTTCATTTAGCCTTGCTGTTTTTTGAGAATCATGTGGGGAGGATGACACTGTACTCTTTAACGAGTAGGGCATCTCACAGTAACCCACTAGGGTGACTGTCTCATCATAAGTGAGTCTAAGAAACCCTTTTTATGCATGTCATATGGCACTTTTATTGCTTGCATCAAAGTCATGATAAAATGGTGACCACTTGAGGTGGTTTGCCTCCGTTGCTTTTCCCGTTGACACTTGCATGATGCATGACCCTACCTTTCTATGAGGGTTATGCCGGCGGGAGTAGATAGGATGCTAAAGTAGTGCTACGCAAAAAAGTGACGGGAATATGCAGGGTGATGGAGACAAAGTATTTTCAAAAGACTTTTCGAAAACCCCATCGGGTGCCACTTATGCCCGGGGGAGATGATGAGTTGGATTGATGACGAAGTGGTGTACCGAGGCAAGTGTGTGTGTTGTTTCCAAAACGGATTGGTTTAAGTTGCGACCGTTATTCCAACCTTACATGTGCAACCACTCTACCATTATATGGGAAAGGGCATTATTGATTACCTAGGCCGATACTAGCTTGGAGCCCACATTACTAGTGACAGGAGAGAGTTGGTGCTCTCTCTCGGGACGGGGTCGTGCCAGGTAGGGCGGCCATGACTGTTTTTACGGGGCACTGGATACACCGTTGTGTCCCCTCTCGGATGTTACGATCTCGAGTGAGTCTCATATGATGTACATCGTGAGGATACGGAACAACGAGTGGACTCCTTGTTAGTGTCGTCTAGGGAAAGATAGTGATCGGGTGCTTACCCCGGGTACTTGAGGTATCGCGGGTCGTGGATGACACGGAAGTTCCCCGAATCTTGTGGGTAAAGTGTGCAACCTCTGTAGAGTGTAAAACTATTCGAATAGCCGTGTCCACGGTCAAGGACAGTTGGGTAACCGCTCTTGGGCTACGTCCACATGTTTACAAACCAGTGTGTGTGTTTGGATAAGTGGGAAGATCTACTTGGGTCAAGTCAAAGGACTTGACATGATTGAGTTGGGTTGATGCCCACTCTATTTATGTTGATATCTGTAACCTGTCCTCAAGGTTACTTGAATTCTTCTGATGCATGTCTTACAAGTTGTTGAACCTGTCATTGCACTCAAAACTAGCTTTCTGCAAAAATTTACCTATATCATGCATTGTTGTATCTTGAACCAAAACATGGGTTGCTTGCGAGTACATTCAAAGTACTCATTGGCTTGCCGCTGGTTATTTATTGGCCAGGCATGAAAGAACAGGATATAATGAAGAGTACCTTGGTAACGAACATGCGAGCTAGGATGCTTCCCAGTCAGAATGCCTGTAGGGTTAACGCAGATGGCATGGGTCCAAGTTGTTATTGAAGATTTCTGCTGCCATGATACACTCAAGACTTGACCATAATGGTCCTACTTGTGTAAAACGGTATGTATGGATGTAAGACTCTAGTTATTCAGCTTCTGTGTGTTCAGTGAGCATTGATCTCTAGGATCACTGTACACGTGCATTCGGTGATCTCGACTTATGAGTCGGGGTCCCCACAGAGCTGGTATCAGAGCCATCCTGACTGTAGGAAGCCTTAGTTAGCATGGTCGTTAGTTAGGGTAAAACTATTTCCAAAACTACTACTAGTTTTCAAAACTATCTATACTTCTCTTCCCATCTCAGTTTTTCGAAAACTAAGGTATACTTTCCTTATTAATCTCTTCCCCTTCAAAACCTTTGGTCGCTAGAACCCTTATGCCCCTGACCACTGGATCCCTTGTAATCCTCGTGGATAATCTAGAAGGAAGATGCCTTGCCAGACGTTCACCCACATCTCCTGAACACAAGATTGGCGACATCACAACAAGACGATACCAACAGAAGATACATCCTCAAGGAATGAGGACCTGAAGACCTGGGAGATGGTGACACCCTTGACACTGCCCCAAGATGATGCAACCTGAGCCTACGATGATCAGGGCATAGGATATGCAAGATCATGATATACATAGCTAATAGAGTAACCCTGTCACTACCGTTGTTGTATCGGCAACCACCGGTAGATGAGAACCTAGCCATTTGGTTCGCCTCACCATAGTGAGCAGGAAAACGGTTCTCCTCATTCCCCGCTCTTGGTGTCGATGTTGTCATCAACGTAACCGACATGATGGACCTCTATTATTCCTTGATAATGTCATTGCATAAAGGATTACCTACCTGGTACCATCGACGGCTTAGAAGATAAAAAGGGATCATCGTGATTAAGAAGACAATAGAAGACCAAGTCAATGCCAGTTACGAGGAGCCACCTTCACCCCATCACTTCAACACGCGAGAAGTTGTTGAAGAATCTTCAGGCTCAACCCAGATCGTTTCATCAAACAAGAGACATAGCAACACCTGAGGAAAACTCAGGAGACTGCACGAGGCACAAGGCACGACTACTGAGTCCGAGAACCCCTAAGGTAGGATGAGTCGTGTAACCCCTATGCACAGTCGAGTCCGTATGATGGTTCAAATAGAACCATGATTGTGTGTTGCTTGTTTTTATTTGTTTGTGTTTTGATATAGGTCACACTTTTGCCCTAGGCAACAAGTACGTGACTATATCACCTTCCTTACCCCATTTCTTTTGTTTGGCCCTTTTTGCACCTGTTTGTTTGCACTTGCACTATAGAACCCCATTTAGGCATTCCCCTCCTCTATGCCACCTCTCCCTCTCATCTCCCTCCTCAACTGAAGGCTAGCAAGACAAGATACACCAAGGATTCTACTTTGGCAACCAACCAGCACTGAAGACTTTTGCTACAACCTCCTCGACCAAGTGCAGACCTTAGAGTTATGGTTGCCCCTCAAGATTAGAGACCCATTCCTAGACCCTTCAAGACTTCATAAGATACCCCAGATCGAATCCTTAACCATGTGCTTGACCCACAAAATTGCAAAAGAACTTGTTAAGCCTCGGTAACCTTGCTTATCACTGGGTTCATTATGGAACTAGTGGACATAGTAAACGAGCACATTATCATCCTAAGATAGCACCAAAACTGACGATGCCATAGGGAAGACCAATTTGAGGATATAGGAACAGAGGACAAATGACTTGATGAGTTTATATCAGTGACCTTGAGGAATTATTTGAGACTCTTCGGAGGATTATAAGGCTTTCATGTTGGTAGATGAACTTGGTGGGATCATGATTATAGAGTAGCATAGCTTTCATTATCCCTGAGTAAATTGGATTTAATAGGACAATTATGATCGCAAGCTGAAATTGTTGGAAGTATAAGGATTTGACTTAGCCAGGGGATATTGGTAGGAGATAGTTTATATTACGATAATGACTTGGGGGAAAGTGTGAAAATTCTCGTTGGACACAAGATTTGGATTTAAATAGGTGATCCTAGTTTAGTATAGATGCTGAGTAAGTCTACATGGTTTGGAGTAAATTGGAATTAGGCCGATAATCTTGATCGTGATACCATGTTTCTCGGTGGACAATAAACTAGGAGATTGGATTAATTGTCGGAGTTGATATAAACTTGACCTTGGAGGTTACTTCACCATGATAATGGAAATTGGTGGACTGACTATAGTAGAGATAGCCTTTTCAAGTATTTGGGGATTATAAGGACTTTAGAAGATCATGTGGAACACCATAAACATTGGATTTGTAGAATTAATGGATTGTGTAGTGATTGATGGAAGTTAATGGGCTGCTAGAGTTGATTCATAGGAAGGAAACAAGATCTTGGAGTGGCTTACGATGTATTTCCTTAGGATAGAGGTGCTTTATCTTAGACCTTGGAAGAATAGGCTGAGCACTTGGATTGTCACGTTCAAGTTTAGCAGCTTATATGTTCTACCCTTGGATTTTTAGGGGTAGACATACATATGGGTTTGGGGATTGTAGACATATATGATTTTGTTAGACCTCCTCCCAAGAGTCATGAGGATATGAATCACATGAGTGATGATTGGAGTTGACCTATACAAAATGATACTATCAGTGATATGATGTGATTTGTTTAAATGAGTAGATAGCACAATTGGCATATCAGAAACTATGCTCAAGGATGGGATGATAAACATTCACTCACACACTAGAATACTTGAAACCCTTACGCCCTACCAGGACACAACATGGTCGGATCCTGACCTTGGGCTTTGGCTCTAGATCGATAAGACCTTGGCCAATGCTCAACCGTGACCATCACAAATGCCTCAGCCCACTTTACGTACCCCATAGACTTCATGGAGTGCTTGGACAAGTTACTTGTCATCTTTCTTTGATGACATACTTGTCTACCCGAAGATGGAAGAAGAATCGTTGAGCTGGTCAAGGAACATCTGAAGATCGTCATGTTTAGGAGGAAGAACTACACCAACCACCATCTTCAAGAAGTATACTTCCGCGTCAAAGGCCATGTGTATCTGCAAGCCACTCCTCTCTAAGGAACCAAGCATTTCCATGACAAGGAGACCCACACCAAGATTCATCGGCCCCCTTCGAGATCACTCCAAGATTTAACAACCCCCTCTGAGATCACTACGAGACGAAGAGAAGACAGTTACCAGCTGGAGTTGCCACCTGAGTTACCTGATGTGCACAATGCTTTCCATGCATAACAACCCCAGAAGTGTTTCCGACTTCCTAACTTGTCTGATCTCTACGAGCGCATTAACCACCGAGCCATCGACCCCTAGCCCAATCTACCCTACCGCAAGATACCCATTAGCAACCTGGATCAAGAGGAGCGTCATACACGAAGCCACACCATCAAGTACTTCAAGCTCAATGGAGCACTACACGGAAGCAGAAGCAACATGAGGACTTGAAGACTACCCCAGATCTAAGTTTCTGTATCCCTTTACGCGCCTAGTTTGGGAATCTCGGGGACGAGATTCTTGTAAGGGGGGTAGGTCTGTCACACCCTGATTTTCATGGCACTACACTTAAGCTAACAATCATGATAAAGTGTGGTTTGACAAAAACTTTTGAGTGTTTTGGACCTTGCCTCAATTGGTTTTTGTTTGTGTCTGCAAGTGCTCTAAAAATAAAATAAATCCTCCAACTCTTATACTCCTTCTCCTTGATCCAAAAACCTTTCCCAATGATCATGCCATGTGTATAGGACATAAAAATAATTTCTTGCAAAAATAATTTGGCCAAATAGTATTTTCAAAAATTAGTTTTTTCAAAAACCTCTCAATTGAGGTTTGCACTGCGAGTACTTAATTAAGGGCAGTAAAAATCTTTCCAAAAATATATTTGACTCCTATTAGATATAGGATACCCAGAAACCACAAAAATATAATTTTAAAAGTTATTTTCCTACTTTATTTAAAAGCTTTTTCTTCAGACCAGAAATGGTCTTTAATAGGGAAAAAATATTGTATTGCTTCAAAAATATTAGAGAAAATTTAGGGAAACTCATAGGACATATATTGTCCATATATAAGAGTTTCAACACATGGTCATGTTCAAATTATTTTACAAAACCTCCCAAAACCATTTCTGCCCATTTCAAGGAAAATCTTATGAAGCTAGGAAAGCCTCATATTGTGATCACCTTGGAAAGCCTCATGTCAATCCAGGTAAGTTTGGTTCACCAAAATGCCCCAAAACCCTCTCTGACCAGAATCAAATTTGAACAACTTTGTACTACCAACTTTCTCTCGTTGACCCCAACTTTTGTGAGCATGTTCACATGACCAAATGAGGCTACGACACTAAGTGGTGCATCAAGGGGAAGTGATTTGCTCAACTAGATCTACACAAGTTCATTTCTGCTAATTTCTAGGGTTTACAAAAGTTGCATTGGCAACTTTGCCCAAATAAGCTCCAAATTGGTGGAAGGCCCTAATTATATGTGCCATTTCACCATGTTGAGTCTCATGCCAAATGGAGTTCATTTGCTTAACCAAACAAGCATCAAACAACTTCTGCCACTTTACCAAAATTCCATTTTTGACCACTTCCACTAATCTCCATGACCCTATGTTTTTACCACAGCTGCCCCAGGTCACCTCCTACCTCCAGTAACCCTCCCCCGGCCATTACTCAATGATTAAGGGGTGAAACACCCCCATTTACCTCCCTGGACAACAACTTCTCTCTCCCTCAACTTCCCTCCTCACTCCAGTGGCTCCCCAAGGCATCCAAGGCCATATCCCACTTCTTTACTCCCCCCTAGTGCTGCCAGACATTAGTGGCCGCGCCCACAAGGCATATAATATGCCAAGGCATGCCAAATGCACGCTCTAGAGCATGCTACAGTGCGGCCAGGCACTGTAGCCGCTCTCTGCCCAACGTCTCCGATGACCTCGGCTCTCCCCCACATGCCAGCAGGACCACCTCGGCGTCCGCAACACGGCACTCTACCGGCCCCCTCCTTCCTCTCTATCCCCTGCCCGTCCCACGCGTGGACAGGGCGCCACCCAGCTCCGCCACTCTCTGCTCAAGCATGGGTCCCGCCCCGAGCTCGCTCCGCTCCTCCTCTACCTTCCCAGCACCATGCACCATCCCCACGAGCACCGTAGAGCCCTCCGCGCTCGCTCCCTTGGCCACCAGAGCCATCACCGCGGCCTCCCGTGCGCCCCGTCCACGATGCACCATCGCCCCGCCATAAAAGGCCACCCCGAGCCCTCTCTTTTGCTCCGTTCGCTCCCTCTCCCTCCTGTGCATCATCTCGACCATCTCACTCCTCTCCCCGCGCCCTCCATCCACCACCATGGCCGGGGCCTTGCCATTGGCCTCCGCCTAAATTCGCACCCACCATTCCTCCTCCTCCCCTCTAGACCACACTAGAGCACCTCCACCACCACCGCGAGCCTCTCCCGTGGTTCTCCCTCTCCTTCCCATGGCCGTGCTATTGAGTTCCATCACCGCCGCCGGCCTCGCCGCTGCGGCCGATGATGTGCTCGCGTCCGGCCACCCCTGCGGTCGTGGCGCACCTCAGAGGATGTGACACGCTCTCCTGAGCACGCTGGTGTACTGGGCGCCGATGGAGGTGGCCTGTGCCGCCGGGAAGAGCCCCGGCGCCGCTCGGCCTCGCCTCCTCTGTTTCCTGTCGTGCCGCGCGGGAGGTTGAAGGCGTCCTGAAGCTGGGACCCGCACGTCGGCGACCCAGTGGGCGGGCCCCGCCCGTTTAAGTGGAGAGACGGTTTCCACCGATTCAGCTTTCCTCGTGCGTAGGCGCACTTCCGGAAGCCGCTTTCGACGTCACCTCCTCTGCCCGCGCAGACGAGCCGCTGGGCCAGCCCAGTGCGCTGCGGTGCTAAGCTGCGCCGAGGGCACAGTTTAGGTATAGCTTAAATGTTTTTCTTTTTCTTTTCAAGTGAGCTTCAAAAATCCATAGTTAATTCATTTCTTGTCCAAATTTGATGATTCAAATTTCGAGAGACTCCATAAATCATGTTTTATTTAATGGGCCACAGTGGACATTTTTGTTGTTCTTGGTTTTCACTAGACCTTTTAAAAAAAGGTCATTTATCCACATAAGTTGTGACACCCCAAAATTTTGACCTTGTTTTGTTAATTAAAATTTTGCCAGGAAACTTAAACTTTTATTTTCTCGGTTTCCCTTTGATTTCAGAACCTTTCTTTTCTTTATTATTATGGAGTTTTTACCCCTAGTAAAAACTTCTCAGTCATTATGGGACTTATTTACCCTCTCAAATAAAACAATTCTGGAATCAGTGGGATTATCTATATAATTATTTTTTCCCTGAGCTTTATTTCTTTAAATTGGTTTTTCATAAGTTTTAGGGTTCCATTTGCACTGCAACCCTTTTCTAAATTTATTTAAAAATCCCACCAAAATTTGGAGATGTCATGTGATGTTTCTAAATCACTTTTATGCAAAAAGATATTTCATTCATTGGATATTTTGAGTTCTACACCATGTTTTCCAATCTGGTCCAGTGGGCAATTTTACACTACAACCTATTTAAATATTTCCTTAAAACTCCTACCAAAATTAGGGGAGGTCAGTAGGAGCATATTATTCCACTTTGTGCATACACCCATTTATGTTCTTTGAAAATTTTGAGTGAATCATCCTCTTTTTCATTCTGGTCCAGCTTGGTGATTTGTACTGCATCCCTATTAAATTTTGCTCTAATGACCATGAGCTTTCTCCTGCTTGTAGTACACCATACCAAACCCTTAAGCCCAAGAGAGTGGACCCATTGGGGGATTTTTGGTCCATGCTTTGATGCCATTTACCTTTTGTCCAGAACTGAAGATTTGCAAAACTTGCACTAGCAAGTTTCTTCTTTTGCCCAAATAACCCTACCACCCTCTTTTGCACCCAAAGAGGCACTAATATGGGGATTATGACCACCCCAAGTACTTCCTAAATGCCTCTGGCATTTTGTCAAACACCCTGTGTGCATAGACAGATTTGGCATGGTTGAAAGTTTTGTGTTGTGAACTTTCCCCTTGTCAAAATCCAAGTTGTCTAGTAGCCTTCTAACTGTCTCTAACCCAGGCCTGTGGATTTGTATTGGCTCTCTAGAAACTTTGGTCGCTCTGGCATTTCGCCGAATGCTTGGCGTGCATGCTCTGGGCGTGCCCAGAGCGCATGTTTTGCACGCGCGCGCACCGAGCCGCCGCGTCCCACTGCCGACGCCCCGCGCTCGTTCTGGCCATTCCCCTCTCCCAGTCGACGCCCCCGACCCCTCCCGCGTCACAGAGCTGCCCCTAGAGCTCCACAGCCCCGCCGTCAGGTCGGCCACGGCGGCTAGCGGGCGGCTACAGCAACCTCTGCCACGGGCGGCGCCGCCCGCACCACTAGCGCTCGCCATCTGTCCCCTGGAGCAGCTCAGACTCATCCACAAGCGCGTCCGCTAGCTTTCATCGCGGCCACGTCACCCGAATGCTACAGAAAGACGGTCGCCGGCGAGCTTATCCACGGCCGCCGCAAACCGACTTGGATGTGTTATAAAAAGAGGCCCCGAGCACATCCCGTTCCCCGGGCAGCCTCAAGGCACTCCACTAGTTTCCCTGTGGCAGCAAATCGACCCGGGGAGGTCTTCTCCCCCACCTCCGGCAACCGCAGCCGCCGCCACTGTCCCGGCCATTCCGGCGCCACCAGGGCCTCCCCCTCTCCACTCTCTTCACCAAGAGCTCCCTCTCCCTCTCGTGAGTCCATCCCCCTACTCAGTTTTGATTAGGACTTACCGCAGGCGAAAACCCACTCTGCCCGACGGCCACCGTCCGCTGCGGAGCTCGCCGCCAGCAGCTCCGTCTACCCCAGGGACCGTGATGACAACCGGAGGGACCGCCTCGACCCGTTGAGCCTGCGGGTAACCCCTATTTCCTGAACGGTGCCGCCGTTCATCGGCGAGCCTCGCCGGAGCTCCGCCTCTGTTCGGTCGGAGGGGAACGGTGCGCGCGTGGAATAGTCAAACCTGACCGGTGGGCCAGGCGGGCCCACTATCAGTGGCCAGCACCGGTCCACGGAGGCATAAGTGGAAACGTAATTTCAGAGTACGTCTTCGACGTGTACATATATTCGAATCGTTTTTCTTTTCTGTTTTTTGAAATAAACAGATTTTGACCACAACTTTGACTGCCTATAACTTTCTAATTATAACTCCAAATAAATTTATTCTTTTCCCTACCTCTCTCAAATATTGTCTAGTTTATTTTAAGATTTATTTCAAATATTTTCAGACAACTTTTTGGTACTGTTTTTAAAACTATATATTGATTCAAAAATACTTTAAATAGGATTTTTGGAGAGAGGAGAAAGCTTTCAAAAGTTTTGGAGTGCACCCTGCCTTCCACACCTTGAAGGCAAGCATCTTGAACCCTGGCATAATATTTTTGACGTGATGGTTGACACGATTATAACACCACCGATTTCGGAGAACTCGTTATTTTATGTGGTGACGCTATCATTTGCATGAATGCATATTGGAGTTTTCCTTGCTGTTGGAAAACAGATATACTTGTGATGAATTTCACCCTCGAATGCCTTGCATGCATGCCGGAAAGAAACAAAGGAAAGCCTCTGCCTTGGGTAGGCGTGAGCTTGTTTCCGGTCTCCGTCTGGACGGTTGTGCCCGATATGGCATGGTGAGGAATAATAAGTGGTGATCCTGTTGGTTGGAATATATAATGGTTACACACATCATGCAGGGAATACTTAAACCTCCTGAGTCGACCGTAGATCGAGTCTTGTTCCAGTAACCCCCACACTTGTTTCATACTGCCACTTGTCCCTGCCGTGGGTAGGGGACGGTTCAGTAAGTTGTCAACCCCTTTCTAGCACACACCGTACAGAGGGGCCGGGATGAGGGTTCCACGGCCGTGGATTAAAGCCAGTCATCCGGTCAGGGGGCATGGGTGTTTCAGGTTGGGACCAAGATGGGAGGCCACCCCTTAGAGCGCGCGATATAAATTTGATCCCATGCTACGCGAGGTTGTAGCCTCCCCACTTAGAGTTTTACTTGATAGGTGTCGTGGGTGATTCCAGACATCGGTAAGTTAAGCTGGTGTGTGCAAGTCAGGTGTCTTTTCAATTAAAAGACCGTAGACGGAGTTAGTCCCGATGGACTAAAGGAATCCGTTACTCGTGGGTAAATAGTACACCCTCTGCAGAGATAAAACTCTATTACAATAGCCGTGTCCATGGTTAAGGACTACAATCTGGGTCCGGTCAACTGTCGGTCTTAGTGTCGGTCTTCGGAGGAGAACCACTAAACCAGAGCTTGGAATCATGACGTGTGACATATGATGATTATGATTACTATTATGGACTAACCCCTTCATATTTTTGAAAGAATTGAATATCCCTAGGACGGTTCTACCTCCTCGATATTCACTATGATTGTTTCCCTTATAAGCCCTTTATGTGGTGTCGCTTAGACGCCCGACTGTGGCACGCTTGTTATTCATTTACTTTATAAGCCCTTTATGTGGTGTCGCTTAGATGCCCGACTGTGGCATGCTTGTTATTCATTTACTTTATAAGCCCTTTATGTGGTGTCGCTTAGACGCCCGACGGTGGCATGATTGTTATTTATTTACTTTATAAGCCCTTTATGTGGTGTCGCTGAGATGCCCGACTGTGGCATTTTATTCCCACTCCATTATTACATATTCATGTTGCATATAAATAACCTGCTTGCATGCATAAAAGATTTTTATTTTATGGCTGACGATGTGATCGTAGAATATTTCAGTGCACGATTATCATTTATATTATCCCAGCGTTCATAATGTTTGCGAGTACATTCAAAGTACTCACTGGCTTGTCCCTGGCTATTGTCTTGGCCGGATTGCTTGCTTGGAGAGGAGCGTTGTGACGACAGCCCTGGAAACTAAGCAAACAGTGTTAGCAGCCTCGCGAAGATAGGAGTTATCCTGGTCAGTTGTTCCTGTGGGAAATGGAGCCCCATAGACACTGATGATCCACAAACCGCTTCCGCCATCAACCACTAGAAACCATTTGTTGTACTCACAGGCCAGAATGGTCTTGTACTACATATTTTGTACTTTGCTTGGAATTTTTGTATCAAGTTGGTGCCTCATCAGCTAACAGTTATCCTGGGGCTGGTGAGCACAATGGCCATTTTCTGGGAAATCAATTACCCGGAAAACCGGTCGTGACAGACTTGGTATCAGAGCCAGGCTGACCATCGGCTAATCCTATCCTGGCCAGGTCGAAAAACCTAGGTTAACCAACCCACCAGACCCTAACCAAAACCTCGGCCAAGCTTCCCGCGCAAGATAGCCATACAGTGAGTCTGACACCTTTTGGCAGTCGGTGCCCAACCTATCCACCTAGCCTGTCGATCACGCACCAATGGTCGACGCCTGAGATGTCTCATTCGCAAGCGTGCGAAGGAAGACTCTGTCCCCTTTTTCTATAAAAAGGACACGGTAGCCTCAACCCAACACAGCACAGCCCTACCCCAAACCGAGCCATAATGCCTGGCCCCGTCGTGCACAATGAGACCACAGCAACCAACCTTGGAGGCTTTGTGACCATACTCGCAAACCTCACCCGTCGTGGCTATGCGTTAGAAGAGCCTCCAGAATATGTTGTGTACCAAGGACCCATGGGCGGTGAAAGCCGTCAATTCTGGGCCACTGTGCACATCTACGGTAGGGGTCTATCTCCAGAACGCCCCTACAGGTTCACCGGAAGGACAACTTCCTTTGAGCCACAAGCCATCCAACTAGCTGCTCGAGAGGCTGTAGTTCAACTCCGGCACTTGTCGCCCAGAGTTAACTGCCGCTCATTCTACTACTATCCCAGCCGTGATAGGTATGGTAGGCCACCCCAGGTTGCCAACAGAGATCACGAGACGGATCCTGCTTTGCTGCATCTAGTGCGCTATGTAAGTGCGCTAGAGAAACTGTTTGATCAAATCACCCTTGATCTGATCGCAGCTCGTGGAGAACTGGTTCGCCGAGCCCCGGTGAGAGGAGAAAAAGAGCCCGACGCCAACAACCCAGTCGTGCTGTCCGGACACCCGATCGAGTCCCTGAGGGCTGCTCCAGTCATCGACCAAGGCGCTTTGATGACCCCAGAAGTGCTTTGTCGCCTTTTGGGAACACGCTCCAACGGGACTGTGGCCAACAATCCCCGAGATGGTCATCATCGCTACCCCGACCCTGCAGCCCCTCAACCCCCTCCGGCTAATCCCGACAGCGAGCCTCGAGGAGAAGCCTCGACATCCACAAGACACGCCCGCTTGGATATAAACGAGGTAGACTAGGTCACCTTAGTAGTGTCGCGTCCCAGTGTATCCTTGCATTGTAATCGTGTGACCTTGTGAATAAACGCAGCCTGTTGTTGTGCCTCTGTTTTTTTTAAATAGTAACCTTGCAAGGATATATCCGCCTGCAGTTGCATATTTTATTCTGGGCACAACTACCAAAACCAACCCCGACGACACCCACAGTACCACGTCACTCTTGTGAGATATGTATATCTGTGGCTTTGATCCCAACCCCGTGAGAGCGGAACCGACAAACTAGTACCCCTCATCGCGGTAGATAACCCAGCCGGGATGCTATATAAAAGGCCACCTCGTGACCTTGCCAAGTACCCCTCTCCTTGTGAACCATTTCTTGCCATGTCGAGCCCTAGTATTTATCTGAGAACCCCAGATGCAACCCCAGGTAGGTTTGTCAAAGTATTGTGGGATTTTACCTGCAGTACCATGGGTTCTACCCAGCCACCCCAGTATGAGCTGTTCAAATCGAGAATCACCCCTTCCACCTTGAAATATTGGGCAGCAGTACACATCCCTCCCGTAGACTCGAACCAAGACCCAACGGAGGTCTCCTTCATGGGGAAATCTATGCCGACCCCACATATGGCCATAGAAGCTGCTGCATACGAAGCGCTTTCTCACCTTCGTTTCGCGGTACCCTATGCCAGCGAGCGAGGGTATTATTACTTTCCGAGCCGTGTATCCCCCGGAGAAGTAACATCCTTTCCCGATGGACGAATTGAGAGAGACACAGTGCTAGCCAACCTTATCCAGTATGTCATGGCTCAAGAGCATTTAACCCAATGTGTGATGGGTTATCTACAGAGCCTCGCGGAGTCAAATCCTTAGATCGCCATCGGCAGACCACTGAGGCCCGACCAGGAGGGGCACATTCATCGACTGGTCAATCCACTTCCCCCGATAGAAGAAGAGTGTGTCCCAGTACTAGAGACGTTTTCTCGGGACCCCGTCCAGTTACCGTTCCCATTTTAGATGTCACTACTGTGTTTATCATTGCAAAGTTTATTTATGTGTTGTAACTTATGCGTGGTACCCTGAGTTTGTGCAACGAGTTAATTATTTGGCTTCTACTAATATGAGTGATTTTCGTTGTGGTTTATTTTCCTTTAAATTGACCGATTTCCTGGAGTAAGATTTCTTTTCCCGGAGCTGCTGCATCATATGCCTTCTCACGACATGGGATTTCTCTTATTCTCATAACACCACGGCAGCAGACTCACAACCACGATCACTTGAACACATACACTGCTTGCAAAACCTTGCAACCGTGTTACATCTAACTAATCACCTCTCGACAACAGTTAGCACCCAACACACCCCACCTACTCCTCGTGATCACCGCCACCGCGGAGAACCAACACTCGAGCAGCAGCATCGCGATGATCATCGAGGATCATCGCACATAGGAGCACGAAGAGCCCCAGCACGGCTGCCAGCCCTCCGCACACCAGGATCACGTACCAGTCCGGCACCACCTCCGCCATTGGAGCCTCACCTCGAGCTTCGGCAAACGGGAACAGAGGAGGAGGAAGAATAAGGAGGAGTGAGGCCAGGTGTAAGGAAGAAGAAAGGAGCGCCCGGTCGTTTTATCGCTCGAGATCGGTGTACGGTGGGCGAGGTCCACCAGCACCGCTCGTCGCTCGACCGCCGGTGTTCGAAGGCGAATCCGCGAGCAGTGCCGACAGCGCACCAGCCCGCGAGGTGAGTGCATGCTGCACCGGCAGCTAGCACGCCGAGAACTACCGCTGTACGGCCTAGATACCCTACGCGCTAAACGTTGCCAGTGGAGAAAGCTGTAACGCACCGGATGCAACTTTCCATATTCGTAACTCCAACTCTTGCCTTTTCTGGAGATGCGATATGTTATTTCCTCTGTGGTTGGGTTTTGTCTGCTGTTTTGCATTTTGTTCTTGTTATGCATCTCATCTCATAGCATCATGCGCATTGCATCGGCATCGTTTTTATAAAACTTGCATCCATTCGGGTTTCCCCGGTCCTCTCCGTTGTCCGTTCTGATCCCGACTACACTCGCACGCGCCCGCGGCACCTCCGTAATATTATTTTATAAGTGGCATAAAAATGTTCTCGGAATGGGTTGCAACTTGTCGTGCGGTCTTATTATAGAGTAGACAGGCCGCCTGCCAAGTTTCGTCGCATTCGGAGTCCATTTGATAGCCCAACCGTTAAATATATAGCGGCACCGTCGCCGGTTCATTCGTCGGATGTTTCGGTCTCTGAAATCGTGCCGGGCTGCATTTCTCCTCTCTCTCCTATCAGCCCAAGCCTCTCTCACACAGCCCACTAGCCCACCTATCTAACCCCCTCCGCTCCAGACCGTTGGATCGAGATCCGATGTCCGAAAACGCCCCCAAACCCTCAAACCCTAGCCCCTACCCTTTATATACACCTTCCCCTTCCAATTTTGGCAGCCTACCCCCTCTCCTCCTTGTTTTCCGCGCAGCCTAATCATCAGCGCCGCCGCTCCCCTCCATTTCCGCGCCCCTCCAGCCCCTGCTCGCCACTTGCCGCGTAGCCATTGGCTGCGCCGCCGCCCGCCGCCGCCCGTAGCCACTCAAGCGCGGCGACGTCGCCTCCTTGCGCACTCCCCCTCGCCTCCAGCCGCGCGGGCCCGTCGGAGCCCATCCGCAGCCCGTCCGGGTCCCAATCTGGGCCGAGGCGCCGGCTCCGCGCCGCCGATTGCCCGAGCGCCCCTGCGCTCCTGCCGCTTCGCGCCGCCGCCATCTCGCCGTGCCGCGCCGCCGCCCATCTCGTCAGCTGCCGTCTCCGCCGTCCCAGGCCAGCGCCGCTGCCTCCCGTCCTTCTTCCCCTTCCTCTCCTCCTCCCTCATGGCCTCTCTCTCCCTCGCAGGAGCCGCCATGACGTCCGAGCTCGCCGCCGCCGCTCGGATCTCGTCGCTAGAGTCCCTCCAACTTCCTCCCGCGGCCGGATCCAGCACCGCGCTGCCCGGATTCGTCCATTCCCGCGCCTAGTGCCGTTTCTCCCCTTCGTCGCCGTCCAAGGATCGCCGCCGCTCGCCGGAAGCGCCGCCGGCGCGGCCTCCCACGCCTGCGCGTGCGTAGGAGCGCGCGAGGCCGTTGCCTCGCGGGCCGCGCGGCCCAGCCCAGCTCCCGAGCTGCAGGCCTAGCCAGTGCCAGGAAGGCCAGCCTCCTCCGCGGCCTGTCCCAGCAGCCCCAGCCAAGCCGGCCCCTCTCCAACCGACCGGCCTGCTAAGGCCCATGGTGAGCAGTATCCCTAGCGCCACTCCTCTGTTCCTACTTGGGCTTGGCCCGATTCTGCTACTGCTGTTGATGTCCTGCGCCCAGTAGATTCGGCCCGTGTACATTTTTTTTCCAGATCCGCGATTTTGCTAATTTCCAGAGATTAATGTTTTACAGAAAACCCCCTAAGCATCATGCATTTTATATCTCTCAAACTGTGCATCGGATTAAAATAAGTTATATATGTAAAATGCTCAGAAAATTGTGTAGATTAATAATATGACATTTTCATCCATGTTTAAAATGTTTAAATTGATGTTTGCATTAAATTTGCTAATATGCCATGTTCAAATGCTTTAATTCATAACTAAATAACCGTAGCTCGGATTTTAATAAACTTTATATGTATTTGGGGTGGAAAAATGCCTAGTTTAACATGGTACACTTTGTTTTACTGTTTAACAACTCTAAAATTGTGTTTAGGGCAGAACAGTACCAAATCCAAAATACGCATATGAGGATTTTCTGGAATTGTTGTTTGTTACTTCCGGCCTCATTTAAACTTGCCTAGTTAGGTAGTTTTCTTATGCTTCACCCATTGCCATGTTTAACAACATTTAATATTGTTTGGTAGCTTAAACGAGATTAAACTAAATAATTGATGTGGTGTTTCGTCAATATGCAACTCGTTGCATATTGATCTCCACTTAACTTGTAGTATTGTTTGTTGCACTTGCCATGCCATGCCTCTTTAAACCGGACATGCATCATACTTGATTGTGCATCATGCCTTGTTCATCATGAACCTCTAACCTTTGACACCTTTCCTATACAAACCATCGATTGGCTATGTTACGACTTTTGCTCAGCCCCTCTTATAGCGTTGCTAGTTGCAGGTGAAGTTGAAGATTGCTCCATGGTGGACAGGATTTTGGTTGGGATATCACAATATCTCTTATATTATTAATGCATCTATATACTTGGTAAAGGGTGGAAGACTCAGCCTTTTGCCTGGTGTTTTGTTCCACTCTTGCCGCCCTAGTTTCCGTCATACCGGTGTTATGTTCCCGGATTTTTGCGTTCCTTACGTGGTCGGGTGATTTATGGGACCCCCTCGATAGTTCGCTTTGAATAAAACTCCTCCGGCAAGGCCCAACCTTGGTTTTACCATTTGCCTCACCACCACCTATTCCTTTCCCTTGGGTCGGCCAACCCGAGGGTCATCTTTATTTTAGCCCCCCCGGGCCAGTGCTTGTCTAAGTGTTGGTCTGAACCGAGCCGCCTGCGGGGCCCGCTCAGGGCAACTTGAGGTCTGGTTTTACTCGTAGCCTGTCTCATCCGGTGTTTCCCTGAGAACGAGATATGTGCAGCTCCTATCGGGATTGTCGGCGCATCGGGCGGCTTTGCTGGTCTTGTTTTACCATTGTCGAAATGTCTTGTAAACCGGGATTCCGAGTCTGATCGGGTCTTCCTGGGAGAAGGTCTATTCCTTCGTTGATCGCGAGAGCTTGTCATGGGCTAAGTTGGGACACCCCTGCAGGGTATAATCTTTCGAAAGCCGTGCCTGCGGTTATAGGAAGATGGGAATTTGTTAATGTTCGGTTGTAGATAACCTGACAACAGATCCGAATTAAAACGCATCAACCGCGTGTGTAGCCGTGATGGTCTCTTCTCGGCGGAGTCCAGGAAGTGAACACGGTTTTTGGGTTATGTTTGACGTAAGTAGGAGTTCAGGATCACTTCTTGATCATTGCTAGTTCACGACCGTTTTGCTTGCTCTCTTCTCGCTCTTATTTGCGTATGATAGCCACCATCTATGCTTAGTCACTGCTGCAACCTCACCACTTTACCCCTTCCTTCCCTTTAAGCTATGCTAGTCTTGATACCCATGGTAATGGGATTGCTGAGTCCTCGTGGCTCACAGATTACTACAACAACAGTTGCAGGTACAAGTTTTGCGATGACCATGACGCGAGAGCGATGCTTGCTTGCGTTGCGTTCTTCTTCTGCTTCTTCGATCAGGGGATTGGTTCCAGGTCGGCAGCCTGGGCTAGCAGGGTGGATGTCGTTTGAGTTTCTGTTTGTGTTTCATCCGTAGTCGGATGATGCTCTGATGTATTGTGATGTTGTATTCGTGTGGCATTGTATGCCTTATCTATGTATCCCCATCTATTATGTAATGTTGATGTAATGATATCCACCTTGCAAAAGCGTCTCAATATGCGGGTCTATCCTTGGTGGGATCTTCGAGTTCCTTTTGGATAGGGTCGCATATTGGGCGTGACAAGTTACTATCATTCTTATTCATTCTTATCTAGTTTCAACCAGAGGGGTTTCAATTCCTTCTTGTCCATTGTGCTCGTCATTCATGTCTTTGCAACCTTCAAGTTATCGTAATGTTCCTTGTTCCTCTTTTCTAACGGATTGTTTGCAATCTCGTTCGTCTCTAATTGCTCAACCTCTCAAGGTTCGTGGTTTCACTCATTGGTCGAAGAAGCAACTTAGTTTTACCGCTTATCGTCCTCTTCTGTTTTCCCTCCGGTGCCATCCTAGATCTCTTGACGAGATCCTCTCGTAGTGGTGGAGTGTTGTAGCGCGCCGGATGCAACTTTCCATATTCGTAACTCCAACTCTTGCCTTTTCCGGAGATGCGATATGTTATTTCCTCCGTGGTTGGGTTTTGTCTGCTGTTTTGCATTTTGTTCTTGTTATGCATCTCATCTCATAGCATCATGCGCATTGCATCGGCATCGTTTTTATAAAACTTGCATCCGTTCGGGTTTCCCCGGTCCTCTCCGTTGTCCGTTCTGAGCCCGACTACACTCGCACGCGCCCGCGGCACCTCCGTAAAATTATTTTATAAGTGGCATAAAAATGTTCTCGGAATGGGTTGCAACTTGTCGTGCAGTCTTATTATAGAGTAGACAGGCCGCCTGCCAAGTTTCGTCGCATTCGGAGTCCATTTGATAGCCCAACCGTTAAATATATAGCGGCACCATTGCCGGTTCATTCGTCGGACGTTTCGGTCTCCGAAATCGTGCCGGGCTGCATTGCTCCTCTCTCTCCTATCAGCCCAAGCCTCTCTCACACAGCCCACTAGCCCACCTATCTAACCCCCTTCGCTCCGGACCGTTGTATCGAGATCCGATGTCCGAAAACGCCCCCAAACCATCAAACCCTAGTCCCTACCCTTTATATACACCTTCCCCTTCCAATTTTGGCAGCCTACACCCTCTCCTCCTTGTTTTCCGCGGAGCCCAATCATCAGCGCCGCCGCTCCCCTCAATTTCCGCGCCCCTCCAGCCCCTGCTCGCCACTTGGCGCGTAGCCATTGGCTGCGCCGCCGCCCGCCGCCGCCCGTGGCCACTCAGGTGCGGCCACGTCGCCTCCTTGCGCACTCCCCCTCGCCTCCAGCCGCGCGGGCCCGTCGGAGCCCATCCGCGGCCCGTCCGGGTCCCGATCTGGGCCGAGGCGCCGGCTCCGCGCTGCCGATTGCCCGAGCGCCCCTACGCTCTTGCCGCTTCGCGCCGCCGCCCATCTCGTCAGCCGCCGTCTCCGCCTTCCCAGGCCAGTGCTGCTGCCTCCCGTCCTTCTTCCCCTTCCTCTCCTCCTCCCTCATGGCCTCTCTCCCCCTCGCAGGAGCCGCCATGACGTCCGAGCTCGCCGCCGCCGCTCGGATCTCGTCGCTGGAGTCCCTCCGACTTCCTCCCGCGGCCGGATCCGGCACCGCGCTGCCCGGATCCGTCCATTACCGCCGCCCCGCGCCGTTTCTCCCCTTCCTCGCCGTCCAAGGATCGCCGCCGCTCGCCGGAAGCGCCGCCGGCGCAGCCTCCCTCGCCTGCGCGTGCGTACGAGCGCGCGAGGCCATTGCCTCGCGGGCCGCGCGGCCCAGCCCAGCTCCCGAGCTGCAGGCCCAGCCAGCGCCAGGAAGGCCAGCCTCCTCCGCGGCCTGCCCCAGGAGCCCCAGCCAAGCCGGCCCCTCTCCAACCGACCGGCCTGCTAAGGCCCATGGTGAGCAGTCTCCCCAGCGCCACTCCTCTGTTCCTACTTGGGCTTGGCTCGATTCTGCTACTGCTGCTGATGTCCTGCGCCCAGTAGATTCGGCCCATGTATGTTTTTTTTCCAGATCCGCGATTTTGCTAATTTCCAGAGATTAATGTTTTACAGAAAACCCCCTAAGCATCATGCATTTTATATCTCTCAAACTATGCATCGGATTAAAATAAGTTATATATGTAAAATGCTCAGAAAATTGTGTAGATTAATAATATGCCATTTTCATCCATGTTTAAAATTCTTAAATTGATGTTTGCATTAATTTGCTAATATGCCATGTTCAAATGCTTTAATTCATAACTAAATAACCGTAGCTCGGATTTTAATAAACTTTATATGTATTTGGGGTGGAAAAATGCCTAGTTTAACATGGTACACTTTGTTTTACTGTTTAACAACTCTAAAATTGTGTTTAGGGTAGAACAGTACCAAATCGAAAATACGCATATGAGGATTTTCCGGAATTGTTGTTTGTTACTTCCGGCCTCATTTAAACTTGCCTAGTTAGGTAGTTTTCTTATGCCTCACCCATTGCCATGTTTAACAACATTTAATATTGTTTGGTAGATTAAACGAGATTAAACTAAATAATTGATGTTGTGTTTCGTCAATATGCAACTCGTTACATATTGATCTCCACTTAACTTGTAGTATTGTTTGTTGCACTTGCCATGCCATGCCTCTTTAAACCGGACATGCATCATACTTGATTGTGCATCATGCCTTGTTCATGTGTGGTGTGTTTACCGTGTGTGTGCTTCTTTTCGATAGTTCCTGTTTCGTTGCGATTGTGAGGATTCGATCGTCAACGCTTGGTTCAGCTTCATCCGTTCGTCTTCTTCATGGACTCGTTCTTCTTCCTAGCGGGATTTCAGGCAAGATGGCTGCTACCCTGGATCTCACTACTATCATTGCTATGCTAGTTGTTTTGTTCTATCGCTATGCTGCGCTACCTATCACCTGTTTATCAAGCCATCCCAAATTGCCATGAACCTCTAACCTTTGACACCTTTCCTATGCAAACCATTGATTGGCTATGTTACGGCTTTTGCTCAGCCCCTCTTATAGTGTTGCTAGTTGCAGGTGAAGTTGAAGATTGCTCCATGGTGGACATGATTTTGGTTGGGATATCACAATATCTCTTATATTATTAATGCATCTATATACTTGGTAAAGGGTGGAAGACTCGGCCTTTTGCCTGGTGTTTTGTTCCACTCTTGCCGCCCTAGTTTCCGTCATGCCGGTGTTATGTTCCCGGATTTTTGCGTTCTTTACGCGATCGGGTGATTTATGGGACCCCCTCGACAGTTTGCTTTGAATAAAACTCCTCCAGCAAGGCCCAACCTTGGGTTTACCATTTGCCTCACCACCACCTATACCTTTCCCTTGGGTCGGCCAACCCGAGGGTCATCTTTATTTTAGCCCCCCAGGCCAGTGCTTGTCTAAGTGTTGGTCCGAACCAAGCCGCCTGCGGGGCCCCCTCAGGGCAACTCGAGGTCTGGTTTTACTCGTAGCCTGTCTCATCCGGTGTTGCCCTGAGAACGAGATATGTGCAGCTCCTATCGGGATTGTCGGCGCATCGGGCGGCTTTGCTGGTCTTGTTTTAGGATTGTCGAAATGTCTTGTAAACCGGGATTGTCGAGAAGGTCTATTCCTTTGTTGATCACGAGAGCTTGTCATGGGCTAAGTTGGGACACCCCTGCAGGGTATAATCTTTCGAAAGTCGTGCCTGCGATTATAGGAAGATGGGAATTTGTTAATATTCGGTTGTAGATAACCTGACACCAGATCTGAATTAAAACGCATCAACCGCGTGTGTAGCCGTGATGGTCTCTTCTCGGCGGAGTCCGGGAAGTGAACACGGTTTTTGGGTTATGTTTGACGTAAGTAGGAGTTTAGGATCACTTCTTGATCATTGCTAGTTCACGACCGTTCCGCTTGCTCTCTTCTCGCTCTTATTTGCGTATGTTAGCCACCATATATGCTTAGTCGCTGCTGCAACCTCACCACTTTACCCCTTCCATCCCTTTAAGCTATGCTAGTCTTGATACCCATGGTAATGGGATTGCTGAGTCCTCGTGGCTCACAAATTACTACAACAACAGTTGCAGGTACAGGTTTTGCGATGACCATGACGCGAGAGCGATGCTTTCTTGCATTGCGTTCTTCTTCTGCTTCTTCGATCAGGGGATAGGTTCCAGGTCGGCAGCCTGGGCTAGCAGGGTGGATGACATTTGAGTTTCTGTTTGTGTTTCATCCGTAGTCGGATGATGCTCTGATGTATTGTGATGTTGTATTCGTGTGGCATTGTGTGTCATATGTATGTATCCCCATCTATTATGTAATGTTGATGTAATGATATCCACCTTGCAAAAGCGTCTCAATATGCGGGTCTATCCTTGGTGGGACCTTCGAGTTCCTTTTGGATAGGGTCACATATTGGGTGTGACAAAAGCGCGGGAAAGCGCATGGGAGAGAGGAAGAATAGAGAGCCGGAGGAAGAAGAAGAGACTGACAGTGGGCCCCGGGTCCACCTGTCAGCCAGAAGGAGCACTGTGCTCTCGGGTACGACCAGCGTATTTAGGATTTAGAATTTATTCTAATTTTACTGTGTCCGACGTAGTAATCGCTCGTTTTTCCCCAAACCGTGGATTTTTTCACGCAATGCCAGTATGCCACACTGTAGTTTTGCACCACTTATTGCTCTCTCACTGTAGCCGCATTTTACTGCATAAGTAAAGTAATTGTTTTGATTTGGTAAAAGTAATATTTTTGAAAACAGCCCTTAGCAAATCTCGAGGACGATATTTTTCTTAAGGGGGGTAGTGTTGTGACACCCCAAAATTTTCACCTTGTTTTGTTAATTAAAATTTTGCCAGGAAACTTAAACATTTATTTTCTGGGTTTCCTTTTGATTTCAGAACCTTTCTTTTCTTTATTATTATGGAGTTTTTACCCCTAGTAAAAACTTCTCAGTCATTATGGGACTTATTTCCCCTCTCAAATAAAAAAATTCTTGTATTAGTGGGATTATCTATATAATTATTTTTCCCCTGAGCTTTATTTCTTTAAATTGGTTTTTCATAAGTTTTAGGGTTTCATTTGCACTGCAACCCTTTTATAAATTTATTTAAAAATCCCACCAAAATTTGGAGATGTCATGCGATGTTTCTAAATCACTTTTATGCAAAAAGATATTTCATTCATTGGATATTTTGAGTTCTACACCAAGTTTCCCAATCTGGTCCAGTGGGCAATTTTACACTACAACCTATTTAAATATTTCCATAAAACTCCTACCAAAATTAGGGGAGGTCAGTAGGAGCATATTATTCCACTTTGTGCATACACTCATTTATGTTCTTTGAAAAATTTGAGTGAATCATCCTCTTTTTCATTCTGGTCCAGCTTGGTGATTTGTACTGCATCCCTATTAAATTTTGCTCTAGTGACCATGAGCTTTCTCCCGCTTGTAGTACACCATACCAAACCCTTAAGTCCAAGAGAGTGGACCCATTGGGGGATTTTTGGTCCATGCTTTGATGCCATTTACCTTCTGTCCAGAACTAAAGATTTGCAAAACTTGCACTAGCAAGTTTCTTCTTTTGCCCAAATAAACCTACCACCCTCTTTTGCACCCAAAGAGGCACTAATATGGGGATTATGACCACCCCAAGTACTTCCTAAATGCTTCTGGCATTTTGTCAAACACCCTGTGTGCATAGACAGATTTGGCATGGTTGAAAGTTTTGTGTTGTGAACATTCCCCTTGTCAAAAACCAAGTTGTCTAGTAGCCTTCTAACAGTCTCTAACCCAGGCATGTGGATTTGTATTGGCTCTCTAGAAACTTTGGTCGCTCTGGCATTTCGCCGAACGCTTGGCGTGCACGCTCTGGGCGCGCCCAGAGCGCACGTTTTGCACGCGCATGCACCGAGCCGCCGCATCCCACTGCCGACGCCCCGCGCTCGTTCTAGCCATTCCCTCTCCCAGTCGACGCCCCGACCCCTCCCGCGTCGCAGAGCTGCCCCTGGAGCTCCACAGCCCCGCCGTCAGGTCGGCCACGACGGCTAGCGGGCGGCCACATCAACCTCTGCCACGGACGTTGCCGCCCGCACCACGAGCGCTCGCCAGCTGTCCCCTGGAGCAGCTCAGACTCATCCACAAGCGCGTCCGCTAGCTCTCATTGCAGCCACGTCCCCTGAATGCTACAGAAAGGCGGTCGCCGACGAGCTTATCCACGGCCGCCGCGAACTGACTTGGATGTGCTATAAAAAGAGGCCCCGAGCACGTCGCGTTCCCCAGGCAGCCTCAAGGCACTCCACTAGTTTCCCCGTGGGAGCAAATCGACCCGGGGAGGTCTTCTCCCCCACCTCCGGCAACCACAACCGCCGCCACTGTCCCGGCCATTCCGGCGCCACCAGGGCCTCCCCCTCTCCACTCTCTTCACCAGGAGCTCCCTCTCCCTCTCGTGAGTCCATCCCCCTACTTAGTTTTGATCAGGACTCACCGCAGGCGAAAACCCACTCTGCCCGACGACCACCTTCCGCTGCGGAGCTTGCCGCCGGCAGCTCCGTCCACCCCAAGGACCGTGACGACCACCGGAGGGACCGCCTCGACCCCCTGAGCCTGCGGGTAACCCCTGTTTCCCGAATGGTGCCGCCGTTCGCCGGCGAGCCTCGCTGGAGCTCCGCCTCTGTTTGGTCGGAGGGGAACGACGCGCGCGTGGAATAGTCAAACCTGACCGGTAGGCCAGGCGGGCCCACTGCCAGTGGCCAGCACCGGTCCACGGAGGCGTAAGTGGAAACGTAATTTCAGAGTACGTCTTCGACGTGTACATATATTCGAATCGTTTTTCTTTTCTATTTTTTTTTAAATAAACAGATTTTGACCACAACTTTGACTGCCTATAACTTTTTAATTATAACTCCAAATAAATTGATTCGTTTTCCTACCTCTCTCAAATATTGTCTAGTTTATTTTAAGATTGATTTCAAATATTTTCAGACAACTTTTTGGTACTGTTTTTAAAACTATATATTGATTCAAAAATACTTTAAATAGGATTTTTGGAGAGAGGAGAAAGCTTTCAAAAGTTTTGGAGTGCACCCTGCCTTCCACACCTTGAAGGCAAGCATCTTGAACCCTGGCATAATATTTTTGACATGATGGTTGACACGATTATAACACCACCTATTTCGGAGAACTCGTTATTTTATGTGGTGACGCGATCATTCGCATGAATGCATATTGGAGTCCTTGCTGTTGGAAAACAGATATACTTGTGATGAATTTCACCCTCGATTTCCTTGCATGCATGCCGGAAAGAAACCCGGGAAAGCCTCTTCCTTGGGTAGGCGTGACCTTGTTTCCGGTCTCCGTCGGGACAGTTGTGTCCGGTATGGCATGGTGAGGAATAATGAGTGGTGATCCTGTTGGTTGGAATATATAATGGTTACACACATCATGCAGGGAATACTTAAACCACCTAAGTCGATCGTAGATCGAGTCTTGTTCCAGTAACCCCCACACTTGTTTCGTACTGCCACTTGTCCCTGCCGTGGGTAGGGCACGGTTCAGTAAGTTGTCAACCCCTTTCTAGCACACACCGTACAGAGGGGCCGGGATGAGGGTTCCACGGCCGTGGATTAAAGCCAGTCATCTGGTCAGGGGGCATGGGTGTTTCCGATAGGGACCGAGAGGGGAGGCCACCCCTTAGAGCGCGCGATATAAATTTGATCCCATGCTACGCGAGGTTGTAGCCTCCCCACTTAGAGTTTTACTTGACAGGTGTCGTGGGTGATTCCATGCATCGGTAAGTTAAGCTGGTGTGTGCAAGTCAGGTGTGTTTTCAATTAAAAGACCGTAGACGGAATTAGTCCCGATGGACTAAAGGAATCCGTTACTCGTGGGTAAAGAGTACACCCTCTGCAGAGATAAAAATCTATTCGAATAGCCATGTCCATGGTTAAGGACTACAGCCTGGGTCGGGTCAAGTGTCGGTCTTAGTGTCGATCTTCGGAGGAGAACCACTAAACTAGAGCTTGGAATCATGACGTGTGACATATGATGATTATGATTACTATTATGGACTAACCCCTTCATATTTTTGAAAGAATTGAATATCCCTGGGACGGTTCTACCTCCTGGATATTCACTATGATTGTTTCCCTTATAAGCCCTTTATGTGGTGTCGCTTAGATGCCCGACTGTGGCATGCTTGTTATTCATTTACTTTATAAGCCCTTTATGTGGTGTCGCTTAGACGCCCGACTGTGGCATGCTTGTTATTCATTTACTTTATAAGCCCTTTATGTGGTGTCGCTTAGACGCCCGACGGTGGCATGCTTGTTATTTATTTACTTTATAAGCCCTTTATGTGGTGTCGCTGGGACGCCCGACTGTGGCATTTTATTCCCACTCCATTATTACATATTCATGTTGCATATAAATAACCTGCTTGCATGCATAAAAGATTTTTATTTTATGGCTGACGATGTGATCGTAGAATATTTCGGTGCAAGATTATCATTTATATTATCCCAGCGTTCATAATGTTTGCGAGTACATTCAAAGTACTCATTGGCTTGTCCCTGGCTATTGTCTTGGCCAGATTGCTTGCTTGGAGAGGAGCGTTGTGACGACAGCCCCGGAAACTACGCAAACAGTGATAGCAGCCTCGCGAAGATAGGAGTTATCCTGGTCAGCTGTTCCTGTGGGAAATGGAGCCCCATAGACGCTGATGATCCACAAACCGCTTCCGCCATCAACCACTAGAAACCATTTGTTATACTCAGAGGCCAGAATGGTCTTGTACTACATATTTTGTACTTTGCTTGGAATTTCTGTATCAAGTTGGTGCCTCATCAGCTAACAGTTATCCTGGGGCTGGTGAGCACAATGACCATTTTCTGGGAAATCAATTACCCGAAAAACCGGTCGTGACATAAGTCCACTTCAAAAATCCATATTATATTCATTTCAATTCCAAATCCAGTGGAACCAATTTCTAAATGTTTCTAAAATCATGTCTGATTTAATGGGTACTTTTACTCATTTTTATAAAAAGGCATTCTATAGACAACTTGCAGATCCATTAAATCCCTTGTTTCCATCATATTGAAATGTTCAGAAATAACCACTAATCCAATTCCAATGAAACCACTCTGGTTATTTTCCATATAACCAAAGGAGTCCTAGAAAAGTAAACTTCATATTTTTGGAGCACTTTTATTTTCCGCCTTTTTGTGTTGCTTATTATGGTTGCTTTAGACGATAGTTGACGAAGTAGAGGAAATGCTCAGAGTTGGACTAGAAGACTTGAAGACTCTGATGAACCAGGCAAGCAGCCCTTTGACCATGTCTAAGAAACCCTTTTTATGCATGTCATATGGCACTTTTATTGCTTGCATCAAAGTCATGATAAAATGGTGACCACTTGAGGTGGTTTGCCTCCGTTGCTTTTCTCATTGACACTTGCATGATGCATGACCCTATCTTTCTATGAGGGTTATGCCGGTGGGAGTAGATAGGATGCTAAAGTAGTGCTACGCAAAAAGGGACGGGAATATGCATGGTGATGGAGACAAAGTATTTTCAAAAGACTTTTCGAAAACCCCATCGGGTGCCACTTATGCCCGGGGGAGATGATGAGTTGGGTAATCCCTTGATGATGAAGTGGTGTACCGAGGCAAGTGTGTGTGTTGTTTCCAAAACGGATTGGTTTAAGTTGCGACCGTTATTCCAACCTTACATGCGCAACCACTCTACCCTTATATGGGAAAGGGCATTATTGATTACCTAGGCTGATACTAGCTTGGAGCCCGCATTACTAGTGACGGGAGAGAGTTGGTGCTCTCTCTCGGGACGGGGTCGTGCCAGGTAGGGCGGCCATGACTGTTTTTACAGGGCACCGGATACACCATTGTGTCCCCTCTCGGATGTTACGATCTCGAGTGAGTCTCGTATGATGTACATCGTGAGGATACGGAACAATGAGTGGACTCCTTGTTAGTGTCGTCTAGGGAAAGATAGTGATCGGGTGCTTACCCCGGGTACTTGAGGTATCACGGGTCGTGGATGACACGGAAGTTCCCCGGATCTTGTGGCTAAAGTGTGCAACCTCTATAGAGTGTAAAACTATTCGAATAGGCGTGTCCACGGTCAAGGACAGTTGGGTAACCGCTCTTGGGCTACATCCACATGTTTACAAACTAGTGTGTGTGTTTGGATAAGTGGGAAGATCTACTTGGGTCAAGTCAAAGGACTTGACATGATTGAGTTGGGTTGATGCCCACTCTATTTATGTTGATATCTGTAACCTGTCCTCATGGTTACTTGAATTCTCCTGATGCATGTCTTACAAGTTGTTGAACATGTCATTGCACTCAAAACTAGCTTTCTGCAAAAATTTACCTATATCATGCATTGTTGTATCTTGAACCAAAACATGGGTTGCTTGCGAGTACATTCAAAGTACTCATTGGCTTGCCACTGGTTATTTTATTGGCCAGGCATGAAAGAACAAGATATAATGAAGAGTACCTTGGTGACGAACATGCGAGCTAGGACGCTTCGCAGTCAGAATGCCTGTAGGGTTAAGGCAGATGGCATGGGTCCAAGTTGTTATTGAAGATTTCCGCTACGATGATACACTCAAGACTTGACCATAATGGTCCTACTTGTGTAAAATAGTATGTATGGATGTAAGACTCTTGTTATTCAGCTTCTGTGTGTTCAGTGAGCATTGATCTCTGGGATCACTGTACACGTGCATTCGGTGATCTCGACTTATGAGTCGGGGTCCCCACAGCAAAGGAGAGTCCCACCCGGACATGGGACGGAGTCTTCAATCTTGTATCTTCATAGTCCAACAATCCGACCAAAGTATATAGTCCGGCTGTCCAAGGACCCCCTAATCCAGGACTCCCTCACCGACCCCGATCCAGCAAAAGGAAAAATAGCAACATTGTCACTAACGACGGTGATAATCCGGACCAAGCTGGGGACCCCGCAAATCCAGTGTTGGAGCAGGACGAGCGAGAGGACGGCGAACATAGTCCGTGGCCGTTGTCCGACCGTAGTGATGCCGAAGATAGAAATTATCAACCTATCCCTGAAGAGGAGGTCAGCCTGGGCGACGACGAATTTGTCGTCCCGGAAGAACCTTTACAACAAGAACGTTTCCATCAAAGGCTTATCGCCACTGCAAGGAGCCTGAAGAAGCGGAAGCAGGGGCTCACAGCCGCACAGGATACGCTCAACGATAGAAGGAACGAGGTGCTAGACGCTGAGGAAAAATATGGCTGTAATCTCCAAAAACTACCCTAAGCGTAAACTGCTGCCCAAAATCGACGACGAGGCTATTGTGCCTATACTAACGAAGAACAATACTGCCGACAAGCCAGACCGACCACCTCGTGGATGAGGCAGAGTGGCTAGCAATGTCGTACACAAGCCCGCACCCCCTCCCCGTAAAGGAAGGGAGGCTGCGGCTCAGGACCAGAAACACGATCTATGTGAGGCCAGATCCATTTACGGATCCAGGGACCGCACCCCCACACGGGACTGTGGCTATCAAGCCAAATATGTCAGTTATATACCAGTTCAAAGCCGATACCGAACATTACAACCGTCGAACCCACGCCACGACACAGCCAAATACAGGGGTGCCGCACACGCCCTGTGCTTCACCGATGAGGTGCTGGATCATGAATTTCTAGAAGGGTTTAAACCCGTAAAAATTGAGGCATATGATGGAACGACGGATCCTGTGGTCTAGATAGAAGACTTTATTCTTCACATCCACATGGCTCGCGGAGATGATCTCCACGCCATCAAATACTTACCCCTCAGGCCTAAAGGACCATCTCGACACTGGCTGAAAAGCCTCCCAGAAAATTCCATTGGAAGTTGGGAAGAACTTGAGGATGCTTTTCGGGCCAATTTTCAAGGGACGTATGTGCATCCCCTGGATGCTGACGCTCTAAGTCACATAATCCAACAACCCGAGGAATCAGCCCGTAAGCTTTGCAATCAGTTTCTCACTAAGAAGAACCAAGTCATCAATTGTTCGGACGCCGAAGCCTTAGCAGCTTTCAAGCACAGTGTCCGGGACGAACGGGTAGCTAGACACCTTGGACAAGAAAAGCCAAGGAAAATAGCAGCCCTAACTGCGCTCATGACCCGTATTTGCGTGGTTGAGGACAGCTGGTTAGCCCGCAGCAGCACCAGTGAGCCTGGCACATCCGAAGTTAGGGATGGCAATGGAAAGCCACGACATAACAAAAGCAAAGGTCGAAAGAACGATGGAAGCCCAGATGATACAGCAGTAAATACCGGATTCAGCGGCTCCAGACCCGGTCAGCGAAAGAAACCATTTAAACGCAACAAAGATGGTCCATCCAGCCTAGACAAAATATTAGACAGGAACTACCAGATCCATGGCACCCCTGCTAAACCCGCGAACCATACCAACCGCAGTTGTTGGGTCTTCAAGGAGGCCTACAAGCTCACCACCAAACACAAGGGGAAGGGACCTCAGAGCGAAGATGAGGATGAATCTCGCTAGCCGAACACGGGGGCACAGAAGAAATTTCAACCAGAGATCAAAACAGTGAACATGATCTATGTCACTCATATCCCAAAGAGGGTGCGCAAATGCACACTCCGAGAGGTCTATGCCGTTGAGCCTGTTACCCCCAAATTCAACCCATGGGTGGCCTATCCGATCACCTTTAATCGCAGGGATCATCCGACGAGTATCCATCACGGGGGTTCGGCTGACCTAGTGCTCGAACCAATAATCGATGGATACCATCTCACTCGAGTTCTCATGGATGGCGGCACCAAGTCTAAATCTGATATATCAGGACATTGCCCGCAAGATGGGGATAGACCCGTCAAGAATCAAGCCAAGCAGTACAACCTTTGAAGGAGTTATACTGGGCGTAGAAGCCCACTGCACGGGCTCTTTAACATTGGAAGTCGTATTCGGCTCTCCCGATAACTTTCAAAGCGAAGAGCTAATCCTCGACATAGCTCCGTTCCGAAGTGGCTATCATGCACTACTCGAAAGAACGGCCTTCTCCCACTTTAATGTAGTCCTGCATTATGCCTATTTAAAGCTCAAAATGCCTGGACCACGTGGCGTCATTACGGTCAGTGGAAATATGGAGCGCTCTCTCCATATGGAGAAAGACACTGCGGCCTTAGCAGCTGAAGTCCAAATCGGCATATTCAAGCCAAAAAGATCATCGGTCGTTAGGACCGCGGACACAGCTAAACGTGTCCGGAGTACGCCTCAGTGCGGAAGCTCAGACAAACCTGAGCTCGATTAGCAGTTATGCCCCCATCGACTGCCCCATAAGGCGATAGCATACATGCCTTGTATACACAAGTACACCCTTAAAATCCCTTGGGCAGCGCTGGGGGCACACTTCACACAAATAGTCCATAGTTCGGCTCGACCCTATTCGTACTCTACGGTTATCTTTCAAGGTTCATTAAACGAACCGGCTTTATTTATGACCACACTGGATTTTCTTCTCTATGTTTTTTTTACAGATGGCCATCACACTACCCCCTTCAAGGACACATCAGAAAGGAGATAGCGGCGCAGATGTGCAGCAGGGCCCCGAACTAAGGTTTCTTTTTAGATTAAGACCCTATGTAAACCATTTTATCTCATTTTGTTTTATACTTTCCTGGCATGTACAATGTCCTAGGAAGTTATTGGCACTATCTGTAAGTACACGGCTCGCCGTACTAGAAAGAGATATTATAGAAGCAGCTTGGTCCATATTATGTTTGGAATTTTATTCTCTCACCACCTGCGTTCTCTCCCCATGTCAGATTGCCACACGTGCCTTGACACCCGGGTCCATTACCAGGGGTTGTATTCGGCCCGGTATACTTTGAAAAGTCCAAACAACTATAGGGAGTGTTCGGCGTCTTGAGTTTGGCCTTATATGCATCATCTCTGAATCATGTCTTTGTTCAATAGTTTGGTTGCTCGGCTCCTGTGCTTGCTACCTTACGTTCCGCTCTATCGGCTAAGGTAGTAAAGGGATAACTACTGCGATTGTGTCCTGGTTCGTCCGGATGAGCACCTCAGTAGAGAAAGCCGAAAACTGACTATCATGATGCGGCGAGAGCTGGTAAACCACTCGATGACTCATCGCAATCTTCGCGATTCCCTCTGTATTAAATGAAGGACCGGTCTACTGGTCACGTATGTAAATGCACTGTATTTGGATAACCGCGTACATACCAGGGGTTATATCATAGACCACCGTCAAACTCCTATGGCCAAGTGAAAGTGCTAAAGCCCTATAGTCTAATTGCCTGGTTCGCCGCATTGACACCTCCTTAATGGACCAAGACGTTGGGTCAAGTGTGATCAAGTGCTTTTCCAAACACCCCCGCGTTATACGCGCGGGGGCTGAAGCCGACGACTAGTAAACTTTTAGATTATATATATATATATATATATATATATATATATATATATATATATATATATATATATATATATATATATAAACGGCCACACAGGAGGCACCAAAACTTTTCGGGCAAAAGTATAAAAACGCAGCATTAAATATATCACGATATTGTTGTTACAATCTTGGTACACTTCACTCGAACATAATATCTTTCGAGCACTGACCCTCTATCAAGCGGGCACCCTCCAGGACGGCCTCAAAGTAATGCTCTGACGTGTGATGGTCCTTGCCCTCGGGTGGACTTTGCCCTGCAATATCGGTGGCCTTCATCTTCGCCCAATACGTCTTAACACGGGCAAGGGCCACCCGTGCACCTTCTATGCACGCTGACCGCTTCACAGCGTCGATACGCGGCACTGCATCAACAAGTCACCACACCAAACCAAAACACTACAAAAAAAGACACATCCGTGACATTTTGGGCCGAACGAATTTTGTTTGTGTCATACTTATGACACTTCTATGACGATAATTGTGACAAAACCCGGTATCATCATAGATGTGGTGGGCTCCTACTTCTACGACAAAAAATCAGGACAAAAAATGGGCTTTTCGTCCTGGGCGGGCCGGAGACGCAGCTGCATGACATTCTTTGGGCCGTCCATGATGGGAAAACCGTGGTAGAAGCAAGGGCGAGGAAACTTTTCGGCGAGTTCCCGGTTACGGTGGGTGGTAGGGGGCCGAGCGATGCGTGTTTCTCTTGTACATGTACGCGCGTGTGTGCGGGGCGTTGACTCTAACTGAACCCGAGCGAGGCGTTGGGCTGTAACTGGACCCGAGGGATTGCACTGCAGGCTACGCGTTACTGAACCCGAGCGGTCGATCGATGGCTGTTAACTGAACCCGATCAAGCGATTCCTTCGCTACTGCTGCTAACTGAAGTCGATCGATGCTGCCTCTGCATGAACAGTGAGCATTGCAGGGCGGGGGGGGTTTGGATGAACAGTGAGCGGTGGGGGTGGATGAACAGGACCCCGTGGTGTTGCCTCTGGATGAACAGGACCCCGATCGATCGAGTCGGTTGGGGCTGGATGAACAGGACCCGTTGGAGGGCTGGATGAACAGGACGACCCCTGGAGGGCTGGATGAACAGTAGACGATGGAGGGGTGGATGAACAGTAGCCCGTGGAGGGGTGGTTGAACAGGAGCCCATGGAGAGGGGTGGTTGAACAATAGCCAGTGGAGTAGTGCGCAGTGGAGGCTGGATGAACAGGAGCTCGTGGATGAATAGTCACAGGTGAAGGCTGGAGGAGGTCGATAGTGGATGAACAGTAGCCTGTGGAGGCTGAGGAGGTCGACGGTGGAGATGAAAAGTATCCCTTGGAGTCCCGTTTTGCGGTGCGCCACACCCCTCCTGATGAATAGGACCCCCGTTTCGACCGTAGCGCTTCAACACAAGTCCGTTTCTCCATTTTGCAGTACGCCACACCCCTCCCGATCAACAGGACCCCGTTTTGACTGTAGGAGGTCCAACACAAGTCTGTTTCCTCCGTTTTGCGGTACGCCAGACCCCACCCGATGAATTGGATCCTGTTTCGAACGTGGCCGGTTGAACACAAGGCCGTTTCCTCCATTCTGCGGTACGCCAGGCCTCGCTTTCATCGGCTGTTCCGTCCAAGCCTGTTGGCTCCCACGCGTTCCGTTGCCTCCCGATGAACATGACGCATTCCGTTGCCTTCCGATGAACACAACGCATTCCGTTGCCTCCCCATGAACACGACGATGATGCAGTGTCTCTGTTCTGACCCAGCCATGTACACGAGCCCTGGTCGTACGTATGCGCGAGTAGGCGTTCGAGACCCTGCCCGTATGTACGTATGTGTCTGCATTTTCATTCTTGCACAATGGCCGCTGTACGTACGTGTACATGCTACGTGCGCGCCTCTACTATGACACGTGCGCGCCTCTACATCGACCAGTATGTATGTACACGTTCGCGACCAGAATGACAGCGCTACGTACGCTTCGACAAGATGGGTCCCGACTGTCAGGCACTTCCTTGCATGCAAAGATGTAGATGGTGGGTCCCAGCAGTCAGGGGGTGAATCTTTTTTTTTTGACCGGACACATTTCCTTGCGTGGGAAGATGTAGCTGGTGGGTCCCAGCAGTCAGGGGGGAAACTTTTTTTCACAAAATACGGTGGCCCGTCCGGTGAGTCCCTGCTGTCAAATAGAGGAATCATTATTTTGCACGTAATAAGGTGGCACTTCCTTGCTGCGACCGTGGACCCAGCTGTCAGCCTCTCCACATACAGTCCACGTCCAATGGAAGTCATTCCTTGACCATATTGACCATGCCGCGCTGAGAGTACCATGGTGGTGGACGACGGCGAGGCCTAGCAAGGGGACGACGCGGAGCCGGGGAAGACGCGGTAGTGGATGCCCACGCGAAGAGGAGTACGAGGGTTCACTGGTTCGGCTGCGGTGTGAGGCTGCCGTCGCTGCAGGGCCACAAAGCATGCATTATCCTGAGGGGCGGCACATGAACCCAATGAAAATTGCAACCAATGATAAATTAGTGTTAATTATTGTTAACTTAGAGATGAAGAACTGAGTGTAGTGAAAATTATACTAGCGGCCTGCTGGGATTAGCTTCGCCATTTGTTATTTACTACTGTTGAATTATATTGTTTGAGGAAATGCTCATGTAACATATTTGTTTTTCAAACTTTGTACATTAATAGTTAATACACATTCTCTACCTCAATTGTCAAATTGGCCCTAAACTGGTTTATGCTAGCCTCCTCTTGCTCGACAGTAGTATGCGTGTCATGCTGACTTTGATAGGCGGTGGTCCGAGAGAACAAGTTGTTCAAAAGAAACCCTACCAATACTGTCCCTCCTTATTGACGAGTGAACAATAATATGGATGATTGTATACAGTGAGTGACAGTGGCTGTGGATGTGTGTTTTCTTTTCCAGTATTGTACCGTAGTATGTCGGCAACCTAGCTAGTTTCCTAGCTCAAGCTAGGTAATTAACTGCTGTTGATTGTATGTAGTCCGAGACAGGGAGACTATGTAGTAAGGGCATCTCCAATGCGGACCCTCAAACTGCCCGCATACGTCCGTATCGCGAGGTTCGGATGTGATGTGTCATCAAACACGGTCCTGTATCGGTGTGGGAGTCCGGACCGCTGCCACGTAGGACTCACACACCCGAGGCCCATTAAATCCCCCCTCCCGGATACCATTTCCGTCCACTTCACCCCATCTCCCCCTTGATTTGCATCCACACCCTCCACCTCCGCCGCCGCCGTTGTACCTCTTCGGCCGCCACAGAGACATTGCCGGACGTCCGCAACCAGCACCGACGCGCCCACGCATCTTTTACGACAGCGCTGTCCACCCTGGAGCCATTTGTACCCGGGTACACTCCGCCCCCTGTCGGCGACCTCCATGGCGGATACCACGCCCGGCAGGTGTTCGGCCAAATGCCATTTAGCTTAATTTGGGATGCGATGTTGGTTTTTGAGAGTACGAAGGATGGCAGGCTGCTCGACCATGGAGGATGAGATGGTGTGCGATGCGTGTGGGTCATATATGCGGATTTCGTAGCCAGGAGCAGAGGGGGGACCTTCTGGCAGCAAGTGCATGAATCGTTTCATGCACGAATGTATATTGCGCCCTACGACATGCACCCCATTCAGGAACGTAATATGGGGTCATTATCGTATCGTTGGTATGCCATCCCGACCATTGTCACCAAGTTTTGTCACGTGGTTGGTCAGCTGGAGGCAAGGTGGCCATTGCACGTGCCAGAGGAGCAGATCGTAAGTTTGCTTCTTCCTGCTCAACTTGTTCAATCATTCATTCACTCAATGTTGGTCTACACATTATGTAACCCACATGCGCTGCAGTGATGTACCACAAGACAGAGAGACAGCCATTTACATACACATACTATTGGATGAAGCTTATGGGATAGTATGCGTGGGACGACATGATCCGCTGATGAAAACTTATTGGACATCCGGTTAATCTCTTCGAATTTAAGACATTGTTGTACTAGACTTATTTGCAAGGTATGTATGGATGATTTGCACTATTTTCTATCGAAACTTTGATGAGTATCGGCCAGTTTGCATGAATTTTGTTCGCTTAGTTGAAACCCGGCTTGAAATGTATGTAGGCTGTGTTGGATGGCCACCTCATGCATCCATGTCCGCGGACGGGTTCTCCCTGTCCGTGGATGGATGAGGGAGGAAATTTATAGGTCCGGGTTGGAGATGCCCTAAGTACTACCTCTATGAAAATATAAGATGTTTTTGTAGTTCAACTTATATTTTGGTGAGGTTTCAGCACTTCGAAACTGACAATTAGCTCATGTAATTGATGTATTTAAAAAGCATCCGTCTATACATCCACGAGAGAAGATCGACCGATGACAATGGGAGAAGGAGGCTTAATTTACTGCAGTCGGCCTGTAAAGCAGTCATTTTTTTGGCAATAATAGCATTTACCTACATTACGTTGGATTGATTCAGCACTCTTTGCAGGTGGTACAAATTAAGCTTTACATATGTTGAGGTAATGCCTCCTGGCTGGGTGGCAATCTATCTATCTAGGCTACCCTCCCTGACTTGTCACTTCTCAGTAACAGGTACCATGATTTGTAGTGTGATAACGTTGTGTTCCACGAGAACGTAATAAAAAAAGCATAGAGGCTCTTGACATCTTATATAAGATAACTAACACTTGTAAGAGGTTTTGTCCAGTTAATTACTTCAGTTTTGTGAAGTAAGCTGCTTGAAAACTTTATTTGGTCTGTATATTTTGATGGGAAGAAAGAAGAACGTGCGGCAGAGCACCAAGGCCATCAATAGCGCGGCGTCGCAGCATGCGGTAGCGAGGCCCTGGGACACCGGCAAGGCTTCGGCCGGGAGCGAGCCATAGCCGGCAGCAGCCGGGGAAGGCGAGTCTGATTTGCCAGTTCGGGTGGGAAGGCGGGCGCACGCTCGACGGACAAATTTAGCGGTTTATTAGCTTAGAGGAATGGCCCGGGAGGTGTCAGCACAGCGGTGGGCGACGGTGGGGAGGACGGGTCGGTGAGGCCGGCGGTTCGGCTGGGTGTTAGTGGGAGGGTTTCGGAAGAAGATGAACAAGGAAGGCATGAGGTTGAAGATGGCCTAGCCATAGGTTTTGCATCGGACTGCTCAAAACGAATCGACTGGTCCAAAAATAGTTTTGCCCCTACCCTATCCCTAATAAAGGCATCTTTCATTCACATGATTCTGAAAACACGGGAATATGAAAAGTATAGGATTGAAGTGATATGTCCACTTGAATCTTATAAGATTAGTAATGAGTGTTTAATGCCACAGGAAAAATAGAATAAGTATAGAAAAATGTTAGAGTGGATGTTATATTTTCCATGAAACGTAGGACAAAAAATTCTATAGAAAAAGTTTCTATAGGATCCAATCATATGAATTAAAGGATCAGCGTAGAAAAATTTCAATCCTCAAAAAATCCTATAGAATATCTCTAAATTAAAGTAAGCCCTAACTGTTGATCACATGGGTTTCCAGGGGAGTGGGGAACAAGCAATGCCCGTTTCAGTACCTACGTGTTCTGTAGTCGGCCGGGTCCATGCACGTGCATGCATGTACGATTATACGTAGGCTGGCAGCAGGCAAGCATTCCCGATGTCTCCTGCAGTGCTCACGAGCTACGCCTATTGATGGATCCATTTGCTAGCTCGCTAGACTCCTATTTCTATGTCAAGATATGAGTAGTACGTGCAGTGCGTGCCTAACGTTCAATGTGCGCTCGACAGCGCATGCACCTCTCTCTTGCTCATCTGACCAGATCTATGCATGATCTCAGACGCCAGACAAGGCCATGCAGCTACCAATCATGCATGCATCATCACCATCCAACTATATATGTATCCTTAATTTATCCTCTATCCGTCCTTTTTGTTCAGGCGTGGTCCATTTACAGCCAAGCAATCAAGCATGGCCCTCATTCTTGCCTCCATCTTCACTCGCATGAATGTCATGTACTATCTACATTCCTAACATTCAAAAAAAAAAAATCTACATTCCTTCAAGTGCCTTCGCATTTGAGATTTTAACTTTGGTCATCAATTATACAACTGAAGACTTTTTCTCGAATACAAAGTCAATATATTTAAATTTCTATCATGGAAACTACATTTCATTGGTCACATTTACGGTCTAATTTTGAATCTCAAATTGCGTGGACGCGACATAAACTTGGTAGAGAGAGAAGTACACACTCCTACCTACACTTCCTAGCTTCATGCACAAGTTAATGAAAGTGTGCTTAATACTAAGAGAGGCTATCTAATCAACAATGATTGGATCATCGTCGATACCATCGCTTGGAGCGCCCTGGAAAAATTGGATGAAGAGCCCATGAAATTTTTGGCTGGACAAACATATCGATAATATATTATAGATAGTACATTTATCATATTCTATCATTGGTCGTCACACATATCATCCTCGCCATGCGTATACTATTATAGATGTTGTAAGAATGGCATCAAATATGGAGGTGTTGCATAGCCTAGCTTAATGGATCTCCAACGCCGAACCTAAAACCGCCTGAATACGCCCGGACCGCGTGGTCCAGACATGTTGTGTCATCCAACGCAGGCCTGTATCGATCCGCTCGGCGATTCGAACATGTTTTCCCCTGCAAACCGGAGCCAAATGGGGGGAGGGTGGCATTGCGGGCATTCGGACTGCTGCCGCGCTCTCGTCTGATCGCCCTTGCCCACCCAAAACGCTCTACCCTCGCCCGTGTGCGTTTCCACCCGGCGCCAGCTGCCCATGCATTCATGTCATTTTAGAGTGGCCGCTCTGCAACGACGCAGGCCCAGATCGGATGCGACCTCTCACTGGCGCCGACATTGAAGCATCACGCCGACCGAGGGAGCCGCCTACGCCGCGTCCCCGGTGTCTATGCCTGTTAAATGCCAGAGCGACGTTTGTTGCACGAGACGGGACGAATATCTACCACGCCCGTTCAATGCCCGTTTGTCCGTATGTCGCCATTAAGCAGGCTCGCCAGCCGAGGAACCAACTCCGGCGTCACCTATTGAGAAACCCGGACGCTTGTCCACATCGGAATCCGCTATTTGAAGAAGGCCACACTTGGCTACCACACTACAATACGTCCTACTCCTTTGCTCCAAATGAACCATGACCCCAAACGGGAACACTTTGTCGAAAAGTCTGTAGCCGGAGATGAAGCATGAGGTAGTCGCCGTTGAAGCCGCCTGGCTGTCCCGTTGTGCCAGGCGGATGGAGCAAGGCATGCCGGCCAGCTCACCCGAGATCTCCAATGATGACACGACGTTGGAGCTCGCGCTGGTGCATGCTGACCTGACCATGGAGCAGGTGCAGGCGCACTACGACATCGACACGGCCAAGGAGGAGTGGACTGTGCGGGCTCCTTTGTCGGTGTTCCGGCAGGCGCATGAGGAGTAGAGGTACAACCCATTCCTCCTCGAGCAGCACACGAATGGCGGAGGACCAAATCTACGGTGCACGCGCAAGCAAGGAGGCCATGGCTACCATGGTGGCGGTGAACCGAACTTTGTTGCGGAGCAGAGCACGCTCTACGAGGGCGCTCACGCACTCGCAACAAAGTTTCATCGCAGCCAAACGCAGACGCGGCCACCAGCTGCGCGTCCTACGCGCCGCTGTCCAACTTTTGGGCGCATGTGGACGGCCGACAGTGATGGACCGTCCACGTCCATCATCAACCTCACGTTCACCGGCTCCGGCAACGGACAGGTCGCTGACACCTCCGAGGAGGAGTAGGGCATGGGAGGCAGTAGGGCATTGTGTCCCAAGTGGGCCGGTCCGTCTCCAAGGTTCTACTCTTTCTCGCTGGAGACCGCACCTTCACTTCACGGGTCTTGAACCTCGCCGCCGTTCATGGAGATGGCAGATGGTGGGTCGTCGATGCGGAATACAAAGGAAGTGGATGTCAGCCGCCGCCATAGGATAAGTTTAGTGTTGGAATGCTTTTTTGTTCTAATTGTAATGAAATTCCATCGTGTTTGCATGAATCTCGTCTGTTTATATGAAAATCCGCCGTGTTTGCATGAATTTCGTTTAGTTAGTCAAAAGTTGTTTGAAATGTGTGCGGGCAGCATTGGATGGTGGCCTCACCTGACGGAAATGGCATTTGGTCAACTAGGTAAACTAGAGATTATACCCCGCACGTTGTGGCAAGAATATGTTACAATTATCTTAGTGAGAATTAGGTATATGAAACATTAGTATTTGGACTAACAATATGTGAACTGAAACTAAAATACAACTTTATTGCATTTGATTATTCTATAGTTGTAGAATATTTCTTGATATGAGTAGCAAGCATAGTGCATACTGATATGGGTGTTTTCTCTTGCATGATGCCATGGTGAGGTGGCATGAATATGAGTGACATGCATAGTGCATGTTAATATAAGTGTTTTCTCATGCATATGTGGCATGATGAGGTGGTACAGTTGCATGTTGAGAGAATTTGAGTTAGTGGGGATCAACTATTTAGGTGTATATGATAGGATATATGAGCACTAGTAGAAAAAGGGTCAAATGTGAGACACATTAGTCCCGGTTTGTAACAGAACCGGCACTAATGTGTCCATTAGTGTCGGTTCCAACGGCTAGCCGGGAGGAGCACTTTAGTACCGGTTCGTGGCAAACCTTTAGCACCGGTTCGTGCCACGAACCGGTACTAATGAGAGTGGTGGCAGGATGTTGTCAGAGTGGGGCCCTTCCAGCACCTTTAGTACCGGTTCGTGGCACGAACCGGTACTAAAGGTCGTCCTATATAAATCCTTCGTCCACCCGCACTCTGTTCTTCCCCCTTTCCCCTCTCCCTCTCCTCTGTTCTTCCCTTCTTCCTCTCGAGTTCATCACAAAATTTGCCCCAAATTTGTCAAGATTTGCAGGCCCTCATCCATTCAAATGATCACCAAGGTTAGCAACTTTGTCCTTTCATCTCTCATTGCTATATTAGCTCTTGCATTGGTTTATATAGTGATTAATTGTGGGTTTTAGTAATTTGGGTGGAATTATATGTGGTAGTATTTGATTTATATGCAATTTGAGGTCAAAATAACACTTAGTTTGCATATGTAGGTGTGGTTTACTTAGTGCCTTCTAAATCTCCGTCGTAACCACCGTCGATCGCCCGCACCGTCCCGTCGCCGGCACCACCTTGTGGTGAGCCTCTTGTTCATGAAATTTTATATAAAAAATTGATGTTTGTGTGATTTGGATATATAGTTACTCGTATAATAATTATCTTACCCGTACGTTGTTTGTTATACATAGTGCCATGGTTTTGATATCCGTCCCCGTCGGCCCTCGTCCTTGTGATGATTCGGATGTGGTATATTCTCTTTTAAAACTATTTGTTGCATTTCGTGTTTATGACAAATTATGCCCATCAAGTTGACATAGATATTTTTATCTAGGAGGTATGTGAACCGGAAATTCCAACCGACCCTATTGTCGAGAGGTTAAATTTAATTGAAAGAGAAAACGAGTACTTGAAAGAAAAATTGAAAAGAATTGAGGGGGAGAAGATGGAATTGGAGTTGCATGTTGTCGATGTCGTTGATGATCACAAGATCAAGATGGAGAAAATGCGCTTGAAGATTAGAAAGATTAGAAAATATGCCATTGATAGTGAGGCTTGGTATCATTATGCTGTTGGATCAATTGTTACCTTAGTTGCGATCTTGAGCGCATTTGTTGTTGCATTTAAATGCTTTAGCTACAGAGTTATTTGTTTGTTGCATTTAAGTGTTGTATGAACTTTATGTATGAACTTGTATTAATTTGGTCTATTCGGTGTTGTGTAATGAAGATGAGCTGGCAATGGATGTACGATGACCGATGCTCTCCCCAGTTCGTTGAGGGCGTGCATACTTTTCTGCTTGCGGCTGAGGCAAACAAGCGGGCGGATGGTTTTATGCCTTGTCCATGTGCTGGCTGTAAGAATGGTCGCAATTACTCTACGTCAAGAACCATTCACGTCCACCTGTTTGAGTCCGGTTTCATGCCCCACTATAATGTTTGGACCAAGCACGGAGAAAGAGGGGTTATGATGGAAGACAATGAAGAAGAAGAGGATGACGACAGCTATCCTGGCCATGGGTTCCCTGAATACGATGATACAACAATGGGGGAAGAAGCTGAGCCGGTAATGCAGGAAGAAGCTGAGTCGGCAATGCGGGAAGAAGCTGAAGAAGAGGCATCAGATGAGCCCATTGATGATCTAGGTCGGGCCATTGCCAATGCAAAGAGAAACTGCGCAAGTGATTTGGAGAAGAAGAAGTTACAGTGCATGTTAGAGGATCACAAAAAATTGTTGTACCCAAATTGCATAGGTGACAAGAAAAAGCTGGGCACCACACTGGAATTGCTGCAATGGAAGGCAGAGAATGGTGTATCTGACAAGGGATTTGGAAAGTTGCTGGTAATGATAAAGGATATGCTTCCAAAGGACAACGAATTGCCCGAGAGTACGTACGAAGCAAAGAAGGATGTCTGCCCTCTAGGGTTAGAGGTGCAGAAGATACATGCATGCCCTAATGATTGCATCCTCTACCACGGTGAGTACGAGGATTTGAACGCTTGCCCGGTATGTGGTGCATTGCGCTATAAGATCAGCCGCGATGAGCATGGTGATGTCGAGGGCGAGCGCCCCAGGAAGAAGATTCCTGCCAAGGTGATGTGGTATTCTCCTATAATACCACGGTTGAAACATTTGTTCCAAAACAAAGAGCATGCCAAGGCGATGCGATAGCATAGAGAAGACCGTAAGAAAGACGGAAAGTTGAGAGTACCAGCTGACGGGTCGCAGTGGAGAAAAATCGAAAGAAAGTACGGGAAGGAGTTTGCAGATGATGTAAGGAGCGTATGGTTTGGTCTAAGCGCAGATGGCATTAATCCTTTTGGGGAGCAGAGCAGCAACCATAGCACCTGGCCTGTGACTCTATGTTTGTATAACCTTCCTCCTTGGTTGTGCATGAAGCGGAAGTTCATTATGATGACAGTGCTCTTCCAAGGCCCTAAGCAACCCGGCAACGACATTGATGTGTACCTAAGGCCATTAGTTGAAGAACTCTTACAACTGTGGAATGGAACAGGTGTACGTGCGTGGGATGAGCACATGGGGGAAGAATTTGACCTAAAGGCGCTGCTGTTCGTGACAATCAATGATTGGCCTGCTCTCAGTAACCTTTCAGGACAGACAAACAAGGGATACCGCGGATGCACGCACTGTTTGGATGATACCGACAGTATATATTTGAATAGTTGTAAGAAGAATATGTACCTGGGACATCGTCGATTTTTTCCGAGCAGGCATCCCGTAAGAAAGAAAGGCAAGCATTTCAAAGGTGAGGCGGATCACCGGATGAAGCCTCGCCACCGTACTGGTGCTGATGTACATGATATAGTCAAGGATTTGAAGGTGATATTTGGAAAGGGTCCTGGTGGACAACCTGTTCCAAAGGACACTGACGGACGCGCACCCATGTGGAAGAAGAAATCTATATTTTGGGACCTGCCATATTGGAAATACCTAGAGGTCCGCTCCGCAATCGACGTGATGCACGTGACGAAGAATCTTTGCGTGACCCTGCTTGGCTTCTTGGGCGTGTATGGGAAGACAAAAGATACACCTGAGGCACGGGAGGACCAGCAACGTATGCACGGAGAAGACGGCATACATCAGGGTCATGCAAGCTACGCTCTTACCAAAGAAGAGAAGGAAATCTTCTTTGAATGCCTGCTCAGTATTAAGGTACCATCTGGCTTCTCGTCGAATATAAAGGGAATAATAAACATGGCAGAGAAAAAGTTCCAGAACCTAAAGTCTCATGACTGCCACGTGATTATGATGCAACTGCTTCCGGTTGCATTGAGGGGGCTTCTACCGGAAAATGTTCGATTAGCCATTGTGAAGCTATGTGCATTTCTCAATGCAATCTCTCAGAAGGTAATCGATCCAGAAATCATACCAAGGTTACAGAATGATTTGGTGCAATGTCTTGTTAGTTTCGAGTTGGTGTTCCCACCATCCTTATTCAACATCATGACGCACGTCCTAGTTCACCTATGCGAAGAGATTAACATTTTGGGTCATGTATTTCTACACAATATGTTCCCCTTTGAGAGGTTCATGGGAGTCTTAAAGAAATATGTTCATAACCGTGCTAGGCCAGAAGGAAGCATCTCCAAGGGCCATCTAAATGAGGAGGTCATTGAGTTTTGTATTGACTTTATTCCTGACCTTAAGCCGATTGGTGTTCCTGAATCGCGGCATAAGGGCAGACTGGATGGAAAAGGCACGCTAGGAGGGGAACAAATAATATGTATGGACGGACATTCTCTCACTGAAGCACACTACACAGTTCTATAGAATTCCGCCTTGGTGGCTCCGTATATGGATGAACACAAGAATTTGCTACGCTCCAAACACCCGGAGCGGTCTGATGACTGGATTACACGTGAACAAAGCAGGAGTTTCGCCAGCTGGTTGCAGACACGTACCATGCATGACACCTCTATTGAAGATGACCTGTACTTGCTGTCCCAGTTACCATCTTCGAATATAATGACTTTCAAAGGGTACGAGATAAATGGTAATACATTTTACACGATCGCCCAAGATAAGAAGAGCACCAACCAAAATAGTGGTGTCCGCTTTGATGCAGAAACCAAGATTGGAAAGGAAACACATTATGGTTATATACAGGACATATGGGAACTTGACTATCGACGTGGTTTAAAGGTCCCTTTGTTTCGGTGCAAATGGGTCAATATGACACGAGGCGGGGTAACGGAAGACCCGCAGTACGAAATGACAACAATGGATCTCAACAATCTTGCATATGCAGACGAACCATTCTTCCTAGCCAATGATGTGGCACAGGTTTTCTATGTGAAGGACATGTCTATCAAGCCAAGAAAAAGAAAAGATAAGGAAGCGAATGCATCGTACGATGAGCCAAAGTGGCACATAGTTCTTTCTGGGAAGAGAAACATCGTGGGAGTGGATGACAAGACAGACAAGTCAGAAGATTATGAAAAGTTTGATGAAATTGCTCCATTCACAGTGAATATTGACCCGAGCATCCCGTTAAATGATGAAGATTTTCCATGGTTACGGCGCAAAGGGACACACGCGAAGAAAAAGTTTCACACCCAAAGATCTGGGATGTGATCGGCTTCACTAGCTATCATCACTTTCTTCTGTGTTTCGCACCGAGAGGGGAATCTCTGTAATAGTTAGGGTAGTTATGTGTTTTGGCATTTGAAACGCGAAGAAATTTTACGTTCAAACAAATTCACACTAATTTCAAATAATTCAAAATTTAAACTATTCAAATTTGAAAACTACGGGTACTAACAGAAAAAATAGCAGAAAAGAAAGAAAAACTATAGCACACTACATGGGGAAGACCCAAGGTAAGTAATTAAGTAGTACTAGCTAGCTAGCTAGCTGCCATATCTTTAATTATCATGCTTGATTAATTATTATCTGATCAAATTCCATTCTCGTAAAGGCCCTGAAGCAGGCGCAGGCGACTGATTTGTGTGCATTCTGCGTTTGCGAGAACATTCGCATGATGGCGTCCGAAAGGAGCAGATCTGAAAGACAGGAATGGGTACGCTTGTCAAAACACTATTCACAATTTTTACACCATTATCGATATCTAGTCACACAACTAATACACATGCATATTGATCTCCTTCTTAACAGTTCAGAGAGGTGCGGGAGAAGCTCCTAGAAACGGAGCGCGTAGAAGCACTTCAAGAGGAAATAGCGGGATTTTTGCTCGACCAGGTCATAAATCCGAAGGGAGAATACTATTACCCGCTACCGCCCCCATGAAAACCACTTCCAATTGTCACCGTGCTCCGAAGGCACCAATTAGGCTAATGCCACTAGCTTCGAAGGCAACATGCATATGTAGGAGAAATTGTATATAGCTGTACATGTGTGTATGTGTGAATTAATTAATATGATGGTTTGTGAGACATTGATGATATATATATGCATGATTGGTTCTACTAGAAATTCTATATATATATATATATGCATAACGTGTACAATGTGTAGTATCGTAAAATACCAGCCAACAAAAAAGAATTAAAATGGAAACACAAAATTAAATGAAAAAGAAATCATAAAACTAAAAAAACCCAAACCTTATAGTACCGGTTGGTCTTACCAACCGGTACTAAAGGGATCCAGGCCCCTGGAGCTGGCTCGTGCCACGTGGTTTCCCTTTAGCACCGGTTCATGCTGAACCGGTACTAAAGGGGGGGGGGCTTTAGTGCCCACACTTTAGTGCCGGTTAAGGAACCGGCACTAAAGGGCCTTACGAACCGGTGCTATTGCCCGGTTCTGCACTAGTGGAGGTTTGCACTAGTAGAAAAAGGACCTAATATGAGACACATTAGTGCCATTTTGGTTTTGAGCCGGCACTAATGTGTCCATTAGTGCCGGTTCCAACGGCTAGCCGGCCGTTCTCATTAGTACCGGTTCGTGGCGAACCTATAGTACCGGTTCGTGCCACGAACCGGTACTAAAGAGGGTGGTGGCAGGGTGTTGTCAGTCTGGGGCCCGTCCAGCACCTTTAGTACCGGTTCGTGGCACGAACCGGTACTAAAGGTCGACGTACATAAACCCTTCGTCCCCCGAGCCACTCTGTTCTTCCCCTTTCCCCTCACTTCCTCTGTTCTTCCCCCTCTCTCCTCGAGCTCCTCACAAATTTTGCCCAAAATTTGTCAAGATTTGAAGGCCCCCATCCATTCAAATGATCACAAAGGTTAGCAACTTTGTCCTTTCAACTCTCATTGCTAGATTAGCTCTTGCAATGCTTTGTATAGTGATTAATTTGGGAGGAATAATTATATTTGCTAGTATTTGATTTATATGCAATTTGAGGTCAAAAATAACACTTAGTTTGCATATGTAGGTGTGGTTTACTTAGTGCCTTCTAAATCTCCGTCGTAACCACCGTCGATCGCCCGCACCGTCCCGTCGCCGGCACCACCTTCTGGTGAGGCTCTTGTTCATGAATGTTTACATTACCAAATTGATGTTTATGTGATTTGGATATATAGTTACTCGTATAATTATCTTACCCGTACGTTGTTTGTTATACATAGTGCCATGGTTTTGATATCCGTCCCCGTCGGCCCTCGTCCTTGTTATGATTCGGATGTGGTATATTCTCTTTTAAAACTAGTTGTTGCATTTCGTGTTTATGACAAATTATGCCCATCAAGTTGACATAGATATTTTTATCTAGGAGGTATGTGAACCGGAAATTCCAACCGACCCTATTGTCGAGAGGTTAAATTTAGTTGAAAGAGAAAACGAGTATTTGAAAGAAAAATTGAAAAGAATTGAGGGGGAGAAGATGGAATTGGAGTTGCATGTTGCCGATGTCGTCGATGATCACAAGATCAAGATGGAGAAAATGAGGTTGAAGATTAGAAAGATTAGAAAATATGCCATTGATAGTGTGGCTTGGTATCATTATGCTGTTGGATCAATTGTTACCTTAGTTGCGATCTTCATCGCATTTGTTGTTGCATTTAAATTCTTTAGCTAGAGAGTTATTTGTATGTTGCATTTAATTAAGTGTTGTATATGAACTTTATGTATGAACTTTATGTATGAACTTGTATTAATTTGGTCTATTTGGTGTTGTGTAATGAAGATGAGCCGACAATGGATGTATGATGACCGATGCTCTCCCGAGTTCATTAATGGCGTGCATACTTTTCTGCGGGCCGCTGAGGCAAACAAGCGGGCGGATGGTTTTATGCCTTGTCCATGTGCTGGCTGTAAGAATGGTCACAGTTACTCTACAGAAAAAACCATTCACGTCCACCTATTTAAGTCCGGTTTCATGCCCCACTATAATGTTTGGACCAAGCACGGAGAAATAGGGGTTATGATGGAAGACAATGAAGAAGAAGAGGACGACGACGGCTATCCTGGCCATGGGTTCCCTGAATACGATGATACAACAATGGGGGAAGAAGCTGAGCCGGCAATGCGGGAAGAAGCTGAAGAAGAGGCATCAGATGAGCCCGCTGATGATCTAGGTCGGGCCATTGCCGATGCAAAGAGAAACTGCGCAAGTGATCTGGAGAGGACGAAGTTGCAGCGCATGTTAGAGGATCACAAGAAATTGTTGTACCCGAATTGCGAAGCTGACAAAAAAAAGTTGGGCACCACACTTGAATTGCTGCAATGGAAGGCAGAGAATGGTGTATCTGACAAGGGATTTGGAAAGTTGCTGGTAATGATAAAGAATATGCTTCCAAAGGACAACGAATTGCCCGAGAGTACGTATGAAGCAAAGAAGGTTGTCTGCCCTCTAGGGTTAGAGGTGCAAAAGATACATGCATGCCCTAATGACTGCATCCTCTACCGCGGTGAGTACGAGGATTTGAACGCTTGCCCGGTATGCGGTGCATTGCGTTATAAGATCAGTCGCGATGACCCTGGTGATGTCGAGGGCGAGCGCCCCAGGAAGAAGATTCCTGCCAAGGTGATGTGGTATGCTCCTATAATACCACGGTTGAAACGTTTGTTCCAAAACAAAGAGCATGCGAAGGCGATGCGGTGGCACGCAGAAGACCGTAAGAAAGACGGAAAGTTGAGAGTACCCGCTGACGGTTCGCAGTGGAGAAAAATCGAGAGAAAGTACTGGGAGGAGTTTGCAGGTGACCCAAGGAACGTATGGTTTGGTCTAAGCGCAGATGGCATTAATCCTTTTGGGGAGCAGAGCAGCAACCATAGCACGTGGCCTGTGACTCTATGTTTGTATAACCTTCCTCCTTGGTTGTGCATGAAGCGGAAGTTCATTATGATGCCAGTGCTCATCCAAGGCCCTAAGCAACCCGGCAACGACATTGATGTGTACCTAAGGCCATTAGTTGAAGAACTATTACAGCTGTGGAATGGAACAGGTGTACGTGCGTGGGATGAGCACGGACAGGAAGAATTTGACCTAAAGGCGTTGCTGTTCGTGACCATCAATGATTGGCCTGCTCTCAGTAACCTTTCAGGACAGACAAACAAGGGATACCGCGGATGCACGCACTGTTTGGATGATACCGACAGTATATATTTGGATAGTTGTAGGAAGAATGTGTACCTGGGACATCGTCGATTTCTTCCGACAAGGCATCCCGTAAGAAAGAAAGGCAAGCATTTCAAAGGTGAGGCGGATCACCGGACGAAGCCTCGCCACCGTACTGGTGCTGATGTACATGATATGGTCAAGGATTTGGAGGTAATCTTTGGAAAGGGTCCTGGCGGAAAACCTGTTCCGAAGGACGCTGACGGACGCGCACCCATGTGGAAGAAGAAATCTATATTTTGGGACCTGCCATATTGGAAAGACCTAGAGGTCCGCTCCGCAATCGACGTGATGCACGTGACGAAGAATCTTTGCGTGACCCTGCTTGGCTTTTTGGGCGTGTATGGGAAGACAAAAGATACACCAGAGGCACGGGAGGACCAGCAACGTATGCACGGAAAAGACGGCATACATCAGGGTCAGGCCAGCTACGCTCTTACCAAAGAAGAGAAGGAAATCTTCTTCGAATGCCTGCTCAGCATGAAGGTACCGTCTGGCTTCTCGTCGAATATAAAGGGAATAATAAATATGGCAGAGAAAAAGTTCCAGAACCTAAAGTCTCATGACTGCCACGTGATTATGACGCAACTCCTTCCGGTTGCATTGAGGGGGCTTCTACCGGAAAACGTTCGATTAGCCATTGTGAAGCTATGTGCATTCCTCAATGCAATCTCTCAGAAGGTAATCGATCCAGAAATCATACCAAGGTTACAGAATGATTTGGTGCAATGTCTTGTCAGTTTCGAGTTGGTGTTCCCACCATCCTTCTTCAACATCATGACGCACGTCCTAGTTCACCTTTGCGAAGAGATTAACGTTTTGGGTCCTGTATTTCTACACAATATGTTCCCCTTTGAAAGGTTCATGGGAGTCTTGAAGAAATATGTTCATAACCGTGCTAGGCCAGAAGGAAGCATCTCGAAGGGCCATGAAAATGAGGAGGTCATTGAGTTTTGTATTGACTTCATTCCTGACCTTAAGCCGATTGGTGTTCCTGAATCGCGGCATAAGGGCAGACTGGAAGGAAAAGGCACGCTAGGAGGGCATCAAATAATATGTATGGACGGGCATTCTCTCACTGAAGCACACTACACAGTTCTACAGAATTCCGCCTTGGTGGCTCCGTATATGGAGGAACACAAGAATTTTCTACAGTCCAAACACCCGGAGAAGTCTGACGACTGGATTACACGCGAACAAACGAGGACTTTCGCCGGTTGGTTGCAGAAACGTGCCCTGAATGATGGCGATATTCAAAATGACCTGTACTCGCTGTCCCAGTTACCATCTTCGAATATAATGACTTTCAAAGGGTACCAGATAAATGGGAATACATTTTACACGATCGCCCAAGATAAGAAGAGCACCAACCAAAACAGTGGTGTCCGCTTTGATGCAACAACCAACACGGGAAAGGAAACATATTATGGTTACATAGAGGACATATGGGAACTTAACTATGGATCAGGTGATTTGAAGGTCCCTTTGTTTCGGTGCAAATGGGTCAATATGACACGAGGCGGGGTAACGGAAGACCCGCAGTACGGAATGACAATAGTGGATCTCAACAATCTTGCGTATGCAGACGAACCATTCGTCCTAGCCAATGATGTGGCGCAGGTTTTTTATGTGAAAGACATGTCTACCAGGCCGAGAAAAAGAAAAGATAAGGAAGCGAATGGATCATACGACGAGCCAAAGCGCCACATAGTTCTTTCAGGAAAAAGAAACATCATGGGAGTGGATGACAAGACAGACATGTCAGAAGATTATGAAAAGTTTGATAAAATTGCTCCATTCACAGTGAATATTGACCCGAGCATCCAGTTAAATGATGAAGATTTTCCATGGCTACGGCGCAAAGGGACAGACGCGAAGAAAAAGTTTCACACCCAAAGATCTGGGATGTGATCGGCTTCACTATCATCACTTTCTTCTGTGTTTCACACCCAAGAGGGAATGTCTGTAATAGTTAGGGTAGTTATGTGTTTTGGCATTTGAAACGTGAAGAAATTTTATGTGCAAACAAATTCTTTTCATGCATCTACTGATTTTTTCCAGCTAAATGACCCTGAAATTTAAAACCATTTCAAATGAACTCAGAAAAGGTTGAAAGTTGGCATGGTATCATAATTTCATACAAATAGCATGTGCAAGAAAGTAGAGAGGGTTACGGCAAAAACTGGATGCACTTCCTGTACAAAATGGACAATCTCTTTCGAAGTATCAATGTTTCCGAAAACTGAACTATTACAAAGGCATTTCATTTTTTAAATAACCTAAGCATTACCAAATTGAATATAATGATAAAACACACTAATATTAAACATAAGAAAAAAGAATCACTAAAAAAACTTTTTTCAAAGTTAAGTTATTCACAAACTGGTGATTCACACAAATTTCAAATAATTCAAAATTTAAATTATTCAAATTTGAAAACTACCGGCACTAACAGAAAGTTTGTAATTTTTTGTACCTAAAGCAAAAATATTTACAAAGAAACTCTAAATACAGCAAAAAACAAATCAAAATAAATAAAGCAAAAAAACTTAGAAAATAAAAAAGCCCACCTACTGGGCCAAAGCGGCCTGCATACGACTAGGAACACAATCTTTTGTTGGGCCAGGATGCAGGCCCGCAAAGGCCCAGTAGGCCCACTAGGCGAAGAGGACAGGTAGGCCCAGTAGGCCTGACTAGGAGAGGAGCTCGAGAGAGCTACCGCACTGGAGCTTATAAACCAGTGCGGTAGCCTCTCGGCTAGCAAGGTGGGACTAAACTTGCGCACCGCCTGGAGCCAGCGCACCCTCTTTAGTACCGGGTGGTGGCTCCAACCGGTACTAAAGGGGGGGGGGGGCTTTAGTACCGGTTGGAGCCATACTAAAGGGGGTGCGCTTCCCGTCGCTTGGCCTAGCCAAAACAGACCTTTAGTACCGGTTGGTGGCACCAACCGGTACTAAAGGCCCATCCTATATATACAACACTTGAAAAAATTCAGTTTCCCTCTGTTCTTCCCTTTGTTTCCTCCCTCCGTCGCGCCGCCCTGCCCCGATCATCGCCGCCCCCGCCCCTTGTCGCCGACCCCGACCGTCCCCGCCCCTCGTCGCCGCCCCCGTCGATGTCGTCGCCCCGGCCGTCCCCGTCCCCGTCTTCCCCGTCGCCGCGCCCCGCCCCGCCCCGTCGTCGCCGCCCCGTTCCGTCGCCCCGGCCGCCCCGCCCCGTCGTCGCCGCCCCGTCCCGTCGCCCCGTCGTCGCCTCGCCGGTGACCTCGCCCCGGCCGCCATGTCCACACACACACACAGTACTACACACACACACACACACACACACTACACACACACACACACTACACACACACACACTACACATATTAGTTTGTTTGTTATAAATTTTTCTGTTTTTTAGTTATAGAAATGTTAGAAATTATTCTGTTTTTTAGTTATATAAATATTAGAAATGTTAGTTTTATAGAAATGTTATAAATGTTTTCTGTTTTTTAGTTATAGAAATATTTATAGAAATGTTAGCAATTTTTCTATTTTTTAGTTATATAAATATTAGAATTTTATGGAAATGTTAGTTATATAATCAGGAAATTTTAGAATTAGTTTTAGTTAGATGAATTAGATTAATGTCAAATTGTTAGAATTTGCATATATATAGAATTTTAGTTATCACAATCCAATCATTTAAAAATGTTACTTTTTGCGGGCATATAGTATTTGTTCTCGACGATATGCCCGGCCTGCATCCTCGCTGTCGACCCGTTCGCGACGACGTCCTGCTTCAGGGGACCCATGTCCGGGACTAGGCTCCGCCGGGCTGGCACTGGGAGGTGCTACCTGGAGGGGCGCGCCGCTTGGTGAGGAACTCGACCTCGGGTCCTGTCGTCGACCCTGATCTTCTTTGGTGGCGTTCGCGTGGGCCACATTCGGTCCAGAGGCAGCCGGCCCCACCGGAGGTGGTGCGTCGCCGTGTCAGGGAGGAAGTGTTGGAAATATGCCCTAGAGGCAATAATAAATTAGTTATTATTATTATATTTCCTTGTTCATGATAATCATTTATTATCCATGCTATAATTGTATTGATAGGAAACTCAGATACATGTGTGGGTACATAGACAACACCATGTCCCTAGTAAGCCTCTAGTTGACTAGCTCGTTGATCAATAGATGGTTACGGTTTCCTGACCATGGACATTGGATGTCACTGATAACAGGATCACATCATTAGGAGAATGATGTGATGGACAAGACCCAATCCTAAGCCTAGCACAAAGATCGTAGTTCGTATGCTAAAGCTTTTCTAATGTCAAGTATCATTTCCTTAGACCATGAGATTGTGCAACTCCCGGATACTCTAGGAATGCTTTGGGTGTACCAAACATCGCAACGTAACTGGGTGGCTATAAAGGTGCACTACAGGTATCTCTGAAAGTGTCTGTTCGGTTGGCACGAATCGAGACTGGGATTTGTCACTCCGTGTGACAGAGAGGTATCTCTGGGCCCACTCGATAGGACATCATCATAATGTGCACAATGTGACCAAGGGGTTGATCACGGGATGATGTGTTACGGAACGAGTAAAGAGACTTGCCGGTAACGAGATTGAACAAGGTATCGGCATACCGATGATCGAATCTCGGGCAAGTACAATACCGCTAGACAAAGGGAATTGTATACGGGATCGATTGAGTCCTTGACATCGTGGTTCATCCGATGAGATCATCGTGGAACATGTGGGAGCCAACATGGGTATCCAGATCCCGCTGTTGGTTATTGACCGGAGAACGTCTCGGTCATGTCTGCATGGTTCCCGAACCCGTAGGGTCTACACACTTAAGGTTCGATGACGCTAGGGTTATAAAGGAAGTTTGTATGTGGTTACCGAATGTTGTTAGGAGTCCCGGATGAGATCCCGGACGTCACGAGGAGTTCCGGAATGGTCAGGAGGTAAAGATTTATATATGGGAAGTCCTATTTTGGCCACCGGAAAATGTTCGGGATTTTTCGGTATTGTACCGGGAAGGTTCTAGAAGGTTCTGGAGTGGGGCCCACCTGCATGGGGGGACCCACATGAACGTGGGTAGTGGGGGCAAGGCCCCACACCCCTGGTCAAGGCGCACCAAGATCCCCCCTTAGAAGGAATAAGATCATATCCCGAAGGGATAAGATCAAGATCCCTAGAAAGGGGGGATAACAATCGATGGGGAAGGAAATGATGGGATTTCTTTCCTCCCACCTTTGCCAACGCCCCAATGGACTTGGAGGGCAAGAAACCAGCCCCTCCACCCCTATATATAGTGGGGAGGCGCATGGGAGCTTCACACGAAGTTCTGGCGCAGCCCTCCCCCTCTCCCAAGTAATCCTCCTCTCCCGCGGTGCTTGGCGAAGCCCTGCAGGATTGCCACGCTCCTCCATCACCACCACGCCGTTGTGCTGCTGCTGGATGGAGTCTTCCTCAACCTCTCCCTCTCTCCTTGCTGGATCAAGGCATGGGAGACGTCACCGGGTTGTACGTGTGTTGAACGCGGAGGTGCCGTCTGTTCGGCACTAGGATCTCCGGTGATTTGGATCACGACGAGTACGACTCCTTCAACCCCGTTCTCTTGAACGCTTCCGCTTATCGATCTACAAGGGTATGTAGATGCACTCTCCTTCCCCTCATTGATATTCTCTCCATAGATAGATCTTGGTGATGCGTAAAGTTTTTTTGATTTCTGCTACGTTCCCCAATAGTGGCATCATGAGCTAGGTCTATGCGTAGTTTCTTTGCACGAGTAGAACACAAAGTAGTTGTGGGCGTTGATTTTGTTCAATATGCTTACCGTTACTAGTCCAATCTTGTTTCGACGGTATTGTGGGATGAAGCGGCCTGGACCGACCTTACACGTACTCTTACGTGAGACAGGTTCCACCGACTGACATGCACTTGGTGCATAAGGTGGCTAGCGGGTGCCAGTCTCTCCCACTTTAGTCGGAACGGATTCGGTGAAAAGGGTCCTTATAAAGGGCAAATAGCAATTGGCATATCACGTTGTGGTTTTGCGTAGGTAAGAAACGTTCTTGCTAGAAACTCATAGCAGCCACGTAAAACATGCAAACAACAATTAGAGGATGTCTAACTTGTTTTTGCAGGGTATGCTATGTGATGTGATATGGCCAAAAAGAATGTGATGAATGATATGTGATGTATGAGATTGATCATGTTCTTGTAATAGGAATCACGACTTGCATGTCGATGAGTATGACAACCGGCAGGAGCCATAGGAGTTGTCTTAATTTATTGTATGACCTGCGTGTCATTAAACAACGCCATGTAATTACTTTACTTTATTGCTAACCGGTAGCCATAGTAGTAGAAGTAATAGTTGGCGAGACAACTTCATGAAGACACGATGATGGAGATCATGATGATGGAGATCATGGTGTCATGCCGGTGACGATGATGATCATGGAGCCCCGGAGATGGAGATCAAAAGGAGCAAAATGATATTGGCCATATCATGTCACTATTTGATTGCATGTGATGTTTATCATGTTTATGCATCTTTTTTGCTTAGAACGACGGTAGTAAATAAGATGATCCCTCATTAAAATTTCAAGAAAGTGTTCCCCCTAACTGTGCACCGTTGCGAAAGTTCGTCGTTTCGACGCACCACGTGATGATCGGGTGTGATAGATTCTTACGTTCACATACAACGGGTGTAAGCCAGATTTACACACGCGAAACACTTAGGTTGACTTGACGAGCCTAGCATGTACAGACATGGCCTCGGAACACAAGAGACCGAAAGGTCGAGCATGAGTCGTATAGTAGATACGATCAACATGAAGATGTTCACCGATGATGACTAGTCCGTCTCACGTGATGATCGGACACGGCCTAGTTGACTCGGATCATGTAATGACTTAGATGACTAGAGGGATGTCTATCTGAGTGGGAGTTCATGAGATGAACTTAATTATCCTGAACATAGTCAAAAGATCTTTGCAAATTATGTCGTCAGCTCGCGCTTTAGTTCCACTGTTTAGATATGTTCCTAGAGAAAATATAGTTGAAAGTTGAAAGTAGCGATTATGCCGACAGTAGAAAGCTTATGTCCTTAATGCACCGCTCAGTGTGCAGAACCCCAAACATCGTCTGTGGATGTTGCGAACATCAGACACACACATTTTGATAATTACGTGATAGTTCAGTTAAACGGTTTAGAGTTGAGGCACCAAAGACGTTTTCAAAACATCGCGGAACATATGAGATGTTTCGAGGGCTGAAATTGGGATTTCAGGCTCGTGTCCACATCAAGAGGTATAAGACCTCCGACGATTTTCTTAGCCTGCAAACTAAGGGAGAAAAGCTCAATCGTTGAGCTTGTGCTCAGATTGTTTGAGTGCAACAATCACTTGAATCAAGTGGGAGTTGATCTTCCAGATGAGATAGTGATGTTTCTCCAAAGTCATTGCCACCAAGCTGCTAGAGCTTCGTGATGAACTATAACATATCAGGGATAGATATGATGATCCTTGAGGTATTCACGATGTTTGACACCGCGAAAGTAGAAATCAAGAAGGAGCATGAATTGTTGATGGTTGGTGAAACCACTAGTTTCAAGAAGGGCAAGGGCAAGAAGGGATACTTCATGAAACGGCAAATCAGCTGCTGCTCCAGTGAAGAAACCCAAGGTTGAACCTAAACCCAAGACTAAGTGCTTCTGTAATAAGGGGAACAGCCACTAGAGCAGGATTACCCTAGATACTTGGTAGATAAGAAGGCTGGAAAGGTCGATAGAAGTATATTGGATATACATTATGTTAATGTGTACTTTACTAGTACTCCTAGTAGCACCAGGGTATTAGATACTGGTTCGGTTGCTAAGTGTTAATAACTCGAAATTAAAGCTACGGAATAAACGGAGACTAGCTAAAGGTGAGCTGACGATATGTGTTGGAAGTGTTTCCAAGGTTGATGTGATCAAGCATCGCACGCTCCCTCTACCATCGAGATTGGTGTTAAAATAAATGTTATTTGGTGTTTGCGTTGAGCATAGACATGATTGGATTATGTCTATCGCAATACGGTTATTCATTTAAGGAGAATAATGGTTACTCTATTTATTTGAATAATACCTTCAATGGTCTTGCACCTAAAGGAATGGTTTATTGAATCTCGATAGTAGTGATACACATTTTCATGTCAAAAGATATAAGATAGTAATGATAGTACCACTTACTTGTGGCACTGCCATGTAAGTCATATTGGTATAAAACGCATGAAGAAGCTCCATGTTGATGGATCTTTGGACTCACTCGTTTTTGAAAAGTTTGAGACATGCGAACCATGTCTATTGGTGTATACGCATGAAGAAACTCCATGCAGATGGATCGTTTGGACTCACTTGATTTTGAATCACTTGAGACATGCAGATCATACCACATGGGTAAGATGACTGAAAGCCTCATTTTCAGTAAGATGGAACAAGATTGCAACTTGTTGGAAGTAACACATTTTGATGTGTGCAGTCCAATGAGTGCTGAGGCACGCAGTGGATATCATTATGTTCTTACTTCACGGATGATTTGAGTAGATACTGAGTATATTTACTTGATGAAACACAAGTCTGAATTATTGAATGGTTCAAGTAATTTCAGAGTGAAGTTGAAGATCATCGTGACAAGAGGATAAAATGTCTATGATATGATCATAGAGATGAGTACTGAGTTACAAGCTTTGGCACGCAATTAAGACATTGTGGAAATTGTGTCACAATTAATACCGCCTAGAACACCATAGTGTGATGGTGTGTCCGAACATCATAGTTGCACCCTATTGGATATGGTGCGTACCATGATGTCTCTTATCGAATTACCACTATCGTTCATTGGTTGGGCATTAGAGACAACCGCACTCACTTTAATAGGGCACCATGTAATTCCGTTGAGACGACACCGTTTGAACTATGGTTTGGAGAAACCTAAGCTGTCGTTTCTTAAAAGTTTGGGGCTGCGATGCTTATGTGAAAAAGTTTCAGGTTGATAAGCTCGAACCCAAAGCGGATAAAATGCATCTTCATAGGACACCCAAAACAGTTGGGTATACCTCCTAATTCAGATCCAAAAGCAATAGGGATTGTTTCTTGAATCAGGTCATTTCTCGAGGAAAGGTTTGTCTTGGAAAGTTGAGTGGGAGGATGGTGGAGACTTGATGAGGTTATTGAACCATCACTTCAACTAGTGTGCAGCAGGGCACATGAAGTTGTTCCTGTGGCGCCTACACCAATTGAAGTAGAAGCTTATAATAGTGATCATGAAGTTTCGGATCAAGTCACTACTGTACCTCGTAGGGTGATAAGGATGCATACTACTTCAGAGTGGTACAGTAATCCTGTCTTGAAGGTCATGTTGCTAGACAACAATGAACCTACGAGCTATGGAGAAGCGATGGTGGGCCCAAATTCCGACAAATGGTTAGAAACCATGAAATCCGAGATAGGATCCATGTATCATAACAAAGCATGGACTTTGGTGGACTTGCCCGATGATCGGCAAACCATTGAGATAAATGGATCTTTAAGAAGAAGACAGACATGGACGGTAATGTCACCATCTATGAAGCTCGACTTGTGGCGAAGAGTTTTTCACAAGTTCAAGGAGTTGACTACGATGAGATTTTCTCATCCGTAGCGATGCTTAAGTCCGTCGGAATCATGTTAGCATTAGCTGCATTTATGAAATCTGGCAGATGGATGTCAAAATGAGTTTCCTTACCAGTTTTCATAAGGATAGGTTGTATGTGATACAATCAGAAAGGTTTTATCGATCCTAAGGATGCTAAAAGGTATGCTAGCTCCAGCGATCCTTCCATGGACTGGAGTAAGCATCTCGGAGTTGGAATATGCACTTTGATAAGATGATCAAAGATTTTGGGTTTATACAAAGTTCATGAGAAACTTGTATTTCCAAAGAAGTGAGTGGGAGCACTATAGAATTTCTGATGAGTATATGTTGTTGACATATTGTTGATCAGAAATGATGTAGAATTTCTGGAAAGCATATAGGGTTATTTGAAAGGTGTTTTTCAATAGAAAACCTGGATTAAGCTACTTGAACATTGAGCATCAAGATCTATGAGGATAGATCAAAAACTCTTAATGGTACTTTCAAATGAGCATATACCTTGACATGATCTTGAAGGTGTTCAAGATGGATCAGTCAAAGAAGGAGTTCTTGCCTAAGATGTAAGGTATGAAGTTAAGACTTAAAGCTCGACCACGGCAGAAAAGAGAGAAAGGACGAAGGTCGTCCCCTATGCCTTGGACGTAGGCTCTATAGTATGCTATGCTGTGTACCGCACCTGATGTGTGCCTTGCTACATATCTGGCAAGAGGGTACAAAGGTGATCAAGGAATGGATCACCAGATAGCGGTCAAAATTATCCTTAGAGGAATAAGGATATGTTTCTCGATTATGGAGGTGATAAAGAGTTCGACGTAAAGGGTTACGCCGATGCAAGCTTTAACACCTATCCGAGTGACTCTGAGTAGCAAACCGGATACGTATAGTGGAGCAACCATTTGGAATAGCTCCAAGTGGAGCATGGAAGCATCATTTACAATATGACCTAGAGATTTGCAAAGTACATACGGATCTGAATGTTGCAGACCCGTTGACTAAAACCTATCTCACAAGCAAAACATGATCAAACCCCAGAACTCATTGAGTCTTAATCACAAGATGATGTGAACTAGTTTAATGACACTAGTAAACGCTTTGGATGTTGGTCACATGGCGATGTGACCTGTGAGTGTTAATCACATGGCGATGTGAATTAGATTATTGACTCTAGTGCAAGTGGGAGAATGTTGGAAATATGCCCTAGAGGCAATAATAAATTAGTTATTATTATTATATTTCCTTGTTCATGATAATCATTTATTATCCATGCTATAATTGTATTGATAGGAAACTCAGATACATGTGTGGGTACATAGACAACACCATGTCCCTAGTAAGCCTCTAGTTGACTAGCTCGTTGATCAATAGATGGTTATAGTTTCCTGACCGTGGACATTGGATGTCATTGATAACGGGATCACATCATTAGGAGAATGATGTGATGGACAAGACCCAATCCTAAGCCTAGCACAAAGATCGTAGTTCGTATGCTAAAGCTTTTCTAATGTCAAGTATCATTTCCTTAGACCATGAGATTGTGCAACTCCCGGATACCATAGGAATGCTTTGGGTGTACCAAACGTCGCAACGTAACTGGGTGACTATAAAGGTGCACTACAGGTATCTCTGAAAGTGTCTGTTGGGTTGGCACGAATCGAGACTGGGATTTGTCACTCCATGTGACGGAGAAGTATCTCTGGGCCCACTCGGTAGGACATCATCAGAATGTGCACAATGTGACCAAGGGGTTGATCATGGGATGATGTGTTACGGAATGAGTAAAGAGACTTGCCGGTAACGAGATTGAACAAGGTATCAGCATACCGACGATCGAATCTCGGGCAAGTACAATACCGCTAGACAAAGGGAATTGTATATGGGATCGATTGAGTCCTTGACATCGTGGTTCATCCGATGAGATCATCGTGGAACATGTGGGAGCCAACATGGGTATCCAGATCCCGCTGTTGGTTATTGACCAGAGAACGTCTCGGTCATGTCTGCATGGTTCCCGAACCCGTAGGGTCTACACACTTAAGGTTCGATGACGCTAGGGTTATAAAGGAAGTTTGTATGTGGTTACCGAATGTTGTTCGGAGTCCCGGATGAGATCCCGGACATCACGAGGAGTTCCGGAATGGTCCAGAGGTAAAGATTTATATATGGGAAGTCCTATTTCGGCCACCGGAAAATGTTCGGGATTTTTCGGTATTGTACCGGGAAGGTTCTAGAAGGTTCCGAAGTGGGGCCCACCTGCATGGGGGGATCCACATGAACGTGGGTAGTGGGGGCAAGGCCCCACACCCCTGGTCAAGGCGCACCAATATCCCTCCTTAGAAGGAATAAGATCATATCCCGAAGGGTTAAGATCAAGATCCCTAAAAAGGGGGATAACAATCGGTGGGGAAGGAAATGATGGGATTTCTTTCCTCCCACCTTTGCCAATGCCCCAATGGACTTGGAGGGCAAGAAACCAGCCCCTCCACCCCTATATATAGTGGGGAGGCGCATGGGAGCTTCACACGAAGTTCTGGCACAGCCCTCCCCTCTCCCAAGTCCTCCTCCTCTCCCGCGGTGCTTGGCGAAGCCCTGCAGGATTGCCACGCTCCTCCATCACCACCACACCGTTGTGCTGCTGCTGGATGGAGTCTTCCTCAACCTCTCCCTCTCTCCTTGCTGGATCAAGGCATGGGAGACGTCACCAGGTTGTACGTGTGTTGAACGCGGAGGTGCCGTCTGTTCGGCACTAGGATCTCCGGTGATTTGGATCATGACGAGTACGACTCCTTCAACCCCGTTCTCTTGAACGCTTCCTCTTAGCGATCTACAAGGGTATGTAGATGCACTCTCCTTCCCCTCGTTGCTAGTCTCTCCATAGATAGATCTTGGTGATGCGTAGAATTTTTTTGATTTCTGCTACGTTCCCCAACAGGAAGATGAGCACGTCCATCGCTACATGGCTGCTATGGACGACGTCAGGTTCTCCACTACTTGGCGGGTTCTTTGGGCAGATGACCGGAGATATGATCCTGTGATGGTTCCTTCTCTTTGGGTGTGCACCACCCGCGCCCCAGGAACCGCGAGTGGCGCCCTAGATTCTTCTGTAGTACTCGATCTTTATTAGACACCTAGCCAGTGATGTATTCGATATATAATATTCGAGACAATGTATTCGAGATTATATATATTAAGACGATGATGTATTCGAGATTATATATGTATTCGAGATTCAGATTTTCCTTATTGATTAATTGCATCCATGCATTGTAATTTGAATACTAAATTGTTTTATATTTCTTCTGTATTATTAGTAAAGTAAAAGCTATGGCGGCCAATACCGGCAGAGAGAGAGAAGAGGAATTGTTCGACATCATACGCAGCCCTCACAGGCTAGATGATCTGAATGAAGCAGATGACGGCTCCCAATATCTTAACAATACCGGAGAGGGTGATGAAAAGATATTCGATCTCGACAACCGGGCTGATGAAGTCATGAACTATGATTATGATTATGACACAAACAATGTTTGTGATGACACAGACAATGCTGATCTTCAAATAACAAACACTACCGGCGAGGTATATTTATATAAGCATGCATCATGGTGATCATCACATGTTTTTTATTGAAGATATATTAACGAACCGATCTTTCTTCTTTCAGCCCTCCGGATCGAGCAAATCTGCTTCTACAGACAGCAAGACAAAGCGAGGCCCGGGCAGATTGTTGAAGGATGGTGTAAAGTACCACATCGAATCCATCAAACCTAGTGGCGAACCCCTCACGCCTAAGAATATTGCGAACAAGTGGACTCGTCAGTGCGGAGTTCTTGTGAAGGACAAACTCCCGATCTCCACTCAAGAATGGAAAGAGCCAAAGACTAAACGTCCAGGTGTTACTTGGGTCGACAAAAGAGCCAAAAAAGACCTTGTGAAATCTCTGATGGAACATTTCACCCTACCAGATCATTTCACTGAAGCAGATGTGGGGAAAGTCAAGGACGCTGCTCTTAAGAAGATGGCAATTGCATTCAACACCCACAAGAAAACTGTATGGGCCAACTACCTCGCTAATGAAAGGAAGACTCCAGAATTCACGGGAACACTAGAGAAGCAAAGAGAGCACTGGGACGATTTCATGACCTTCAGGGATTCAGAAATATCTAAGGAACGGTCGATGAAAAACAAGGCAAATGCCGCAAGAAAGACGCAGTTCCATAGGCTAGGTCCAGGCGGCTACGCAGTGGGATTGCCTAAGTGGGATAAGTCTGAGCAAGAGATGGAGGATGCAGGGGTCACTCCGGTTACCCGGCACTGGCCCCCAGGTGCAGAACTTGGTTCTATGCGCATGGGGGAGCGTTGGACCCGAAGACAGGCGGAGTTTCAAAGAAGGCAAGTCTAAAAGGAGCTGAACAAAAGATAATTGACGCAATAGATGAAGCTCGAAGGGGGGTGTTCACGCCCAACAGAGAGAACGACGAGCTTACCGCGCCCTGGGAAATCCCGAACACCCGGGAAGAACACGAGGCATGGGCGTTATTCCCTGGTATGAGGGCTTTTCAGAATGGAACGAGGACTACAGGAGCCGTGCAAGAAGGAAGATGGAGGAGGAGAAGAAAAGGAAGTTGGAGGAGGAGCAAAGGAAGCAGGACGCAGAACGCCTTCAAGGCCTAGAAGCAAGGCACGCGGACCTGGCACTCAAATTCCAGCAGCAGCAACAGCAGATCGACTCCTTAGCCAGGAAAGGGGGTCTCAGCAGCGGCAGCAGCAAGTGGATGATCGTCCAACATTGGATAGCACAATCCCATCCATGCCGAGAAGCAGCGTTGGTTCTGCCCCGGGCAACACACTGCTGGATAAGTACCCTGTGGATGACATCATAGAGAACACTAACTGCGAGCTACACTCCAAAATGAAGAACATATCCATGAAGGTGGCGGACGGCGTTGCTTTTCCAGTTACCCCCGAAGCAACCTACCATTGCATCCCGATTCCAGAGGGCTATGCTCGTGTCATGGTCTTCATCTCCAGGAATCGGGATGCAACCTACCATTGCATCCCGATTCCTGGAGGTGAAGACGAGCACACACTGGGAGAGGCCATACATCGTATCATCCTATGGAGAAAGGATTGCATCATCTTTCGAAGTCCACCGACACCGCGTCGTCTGCCGACTCCTCGAAGTCCGCCACCGAGTCAGCAGACTCCCGCTCCTCCAAGTCCACGAACGCGTGAGACAATTCCTCCTCGAAGTCCGCCACCTCCTCCAAGTCCCCGAACGCGTGAGCTGACTCCTCCGATTTCAAGCCCGGCACAACGTCATGCCACTTCTCTGGTTGCAAGTCCGGCACCGTGTCAGGCCACACCTCCTGCTTCAAGTCCAGCACATCGTCAGGCCACTTCTCCTGGTCCAACTCCACGTCAGCCGTCTCCGCCGTCTCAGCAATCGCAGAAGAGACATCCCGCAGCTTTGGTGCGTAGCGGCAAGCGATATAAATATGGTCCAAGCCTCGCTCCTCTTCCTCAGAGGCCTTACGACATGACTAAGGAGCAAAACACAGCCATAGTGCAAGCCCAAGTGGACGCCCATTTTGGACCGAAACCGGCACCGCCGCCAAAGGAGAAAGTGCCTGAGAAAGTAATTGACCACTTCATTCGTATGGCTAGAGAACCAGCTCCCAAGCCTGTTGACTCAGACTATGAGCGCCAAATCAGGAAGGCACATCGAGCACGACTATAGAAGGAAGCGAGCTCAAGCTCGAGCCAACAAGCAGCTGGCAAAAAATGCGAGAAAACCGTTCCCCAGTTGGGAGAACAGGCGGCGCAAGCGATCCCCCCGCTTGTTGTGCCAACAACACATGAGTGGAGTAGTACGCGTGCTAAATATTATTGTGGGCAAACCATTAGCGTTCCCCAGCATGGCGATGTGGTAATAACAGATGATCATATAATGCAGGCTCAAATGCTCAATATCTCTGTTGGACAACTCCTCGAAATCGAGCCCATGCCTGCGCTTAAAGAATCGGAAATAGCATGGCAATATGTCTGGGGCAAACCTTTGGTCCATCCAGACAAGGTCAAGGACCTCCCAACGACAATGTATCAATTGCATCAATGGTACATGAACATTACCAAGATTTCCAATCGAGAGTCCCTCATGGTGAATGTCAAGCATGAGCATTATTACCATGAGAAAGCTCTGACCATTGAGTATCCAAAACTATTTCAGTTATTTAATCAAGACGCACTCGACAAGTCTATCGTCAGTTGCTACTGTCTGTAAGTGATTTCTTTCTGTAATTTAAGTCTCAAGCTAGTTATGTAGTGATAATTTTGATCAATCATTACATGTAATTATCCTAACTATATTCTTTTTCTGTGGTATTATATGCAGGATGAAGATGTATGAAATGAAAAAATCTGGACGCTATGGCATTGGGTTCATTGACCCAAATACCATTAATGAGGACATATGGCAGATTAAACATTGTCAAGCTGAAGTAAAGGAAAGCATGCTAGAGTTCTTGAAGCGCCTCAATACCAATGAAGATATACTACTTCCTTACAACTTTCCGTGAGTCACACTGTCTTGTACTACAAATTCTGTTTTTGCTTACTAGCTAGCTAGATGTTAATAATTAAGTGTATACGGTTTACGGTAGTTGATTAATTTTATGCACATGCCCGCTTAATTAAGACATGCAAACGTGTGCGTATGCAGTTGGCATTGGGTCTTGTTAGACATTAAAGTTGAGGAAGGAAAAGTTGAATTACTGGACTCACTGACTAAAGAAGATAAAGACTACACCATCGTGAAGGGGATACTCAACAGGTAATTTCAATCATTATTAACTATTAGTTTCTGATATGAACTATTTAATAATCCCTTTATTAATTTTCTTTGCTGGCGGGCAGGGCATGGGCAAAGTTCATCAAGGTGACTCCAGGCACGTGGCCAAAAAAGTTGTTTTGGCATCGACCCAAGGTAAGTAATTAAGTAGTACTAGCTAGCTACCATCTCTTTAATTCTTGTTTCAATATCATTAATTAATTATCATGCCTGATTAATCATTATCTGATTCAATTCCATTCTCGTAAAGGGCCTGAGGCAGGCGTCGAGGAATAATCTGTGTGCATTCTACGTTTGCGAGAAGATTCGCATGATGACGTGCGAAAGGAGCAGATCTGATAGACAGGACTGGGTACGTTTTTGTCAGAATACTATTCACACCATTATCGATATCTAGTCACACAACTAACACACATGCATATTGATCTCCTTCTTAACAGTTCAGATCGGTGCGGGATAAGCTCTTACCATCGGACCGCATACAAGCACTTCAAGAGGAAATAGTCGGATTTTTCCTCGACCAGGTCATAGATCCGAAAGGAGAATACTATTACCCGCTACCGCCCCCATGAGCCACTTGTCATCGTGCTCCGAAGGCACCAAGGCAACATGTAGGAGAAATTGTATATGTATATACATGTGTATGTGTGAATAGTTAATGGTGTTGGCTGTGAGACATTCGATGATATTATATATATATATATATATATATATACTATATATATATATATATATATATATATGCGGTTCTACGTACGAGAAAATCTATTTAATATATATGCATAACGTGTACAATTTGTAGTATCGTGAAATACCAGCAAACAAAAAAGAATTAAATGGAAAATAAAGCCAAATTGAAAACACAAAATTAAAGCAAAAATTAAAAAAAAAAACACCCAAACATTTAGTACCGGTTGGTGTTACCAACCGGTACTAATGTCCTACACGCACACGGGCCTGGCTCGTGCCACGTGTTTGCACTTTAGCGCCGGTTCGTGACGAACCGGTACTAAGGGGGGGGGGCTTTAGTCCCCACTCTTTAGTGCCGGTTCGCCAACCGGCACTAAAGGCCGTCACGAACCGGCACTAAAGCCCGATTCTGCACTAGTGTTGGGTTATTGGCCTGGTTTGTTTCTTATCGTGCTAGTTAATTTCGCTTGGAGTTGGATCATACTATATGAATTTTTTTAATCATTGTCTTGACTATTATTGGTTGACAATAGATATCAACAATATTCGTTACACACACACACAGGGAGACGATTTACAACACACGGGCGGGGTACACATGCATGCAGCCGCAAGATTCAGAAACTGGTTTTGTGATTAGAGATTAATTACTCAATGCATGTGACTTCTGATACAAGTTTTAGCGGAGAGTGAATTCACCACCTAGCTCATCTTCCATGTCTATTATATATCTTTTGAACTGAAAATCCAATTTATATTTCACTGGGCAGCGACGTCGACCGTTGGTAGTGGAAATGAAAAGGATGAAAAATGCCGTTAGACATATCATCATAGTAACTATTAACGGGACGTCATACCCTCACAAGGGAGACAAGAGCTGACAACACGCGAAGCAAGCCAACGAGGCATATGGCCAAGGTACCTGAGCTGCATGCATGCAGTGTTCAAACTTTACAGATTGTGCAGCGTACGGATCCATATATACTAGACGTGATTTCCTTTCAGCTGCAGTTGCAGCTAGCGCGGCCGGCCACCTATGGCTGCTGCCTTGCTTTCACATGCATCCATTGGCTCCATGCAAAAGCAAATGAAAAAAAAAAACAAGTACGTACGCAGGGGCCATAGCAAAGCTGTTCGTTCTACTGACCACATGAGCAGTATGAGCATTGCATGGGAGTCACGGGCGACTAGCTCCACACATGAACAAAACAGGACGGGTCGCAGTGATTTACCTAGTGAAGTCCCAAGTTTGTTCATCATTGGTTGCTATATATATACAGTGCTTTCGTACGCTGGTAGCTTTTTTCTATGGGAAAAGTAAGTTATTAACCTAGAACTTTATTTTGAAAAGGAGTTTGTACAAAAGGAGAAGCTAGAAAAAAGCCTGCTACAAAAGCCAACATTTTAGACCAACTTACATAGGATTATCTTTTTGCTCTATTTGAATGTGTAATGATACGTACGTACTCCCTCCGTTGCCAAATATTTGTCTTTCTAGACATTTCAAATGACTATCACATATTAATGTATATAGACATATTTTAGAGTGTAGATTCATTCATCTTGCTCCGTATGTAGTCACTTGTTGAAATCGCTAGAAAGACAAATATTTGGGAATGGAGGGAGTACATCGGAGGAGGCCGGCCGGCCGGAGACCGTCGTACAGTGACTCATGGCTGGCCCGTCCTCAATTCCTCTTTCTTTTGAGGGAGGCTCTCTTTAATGTGTACGTTCACGCAACCAGCAGCTCCGAGGGCATTCTCGTCACATCACGATGTTTTAGTCGGCAGTGTACCTGCAGCTGGTCCTTCCCACGGCTACGCCTGCATGCATGTATGCGTGTGCGTGTCGGGTTTTGTACGTATATAGTGTGAATGTTTGTCAGAAGTGTCTAATACTAAAACGAGACAAATACATGAATCTTATATTTCGAAATTCGGCTGAAGATGCCGGCTAGTGTCACAAGTGGACTCTTTCAAATAGAAAATGCAGTCAAAAAGTATGTGTGCCTCATTTTTTCGAAACCATCACCGGGTTAATTACACCTTCAAATTTATATGGCAAACCAAGAGAGACATCATTTCCTATAATTAGCTTCTATCATTGATTTAATCCTTTGATAAGATCGTGTGGGAAAAAAAATTTGGTAAACGGAACCAAGCTGGATGAAAAAACCCAACCCCCATCACCCTCCTCTCGCGACACCGGGAAGAAGGAGGGGGGGGGGGGGGGGTCGTGCGCTACCGCTAGGACCCTTCCATCCTCCTCCCTCGTCTCATTGCCGGGGCGAAGCACGGGCATGCTCTAGTGATGGCGGCGGCGGGCTGTTCTCCAGGCAACCTCCGCTCCATTCTCCCGGTCTAGATGGAGGATGGCGGGGGCTTGGTGAGGCGTGCTACATCTCTGTGAGACGACATCGGGGAGTGGCGGTGCTCCTCGACAGGCATCTTGCAGGGTCAGAGTGGACGGGGAGGCCCAGGTGCGTGGCAGGGGGGTCGTTGCTGATCGGCTGGCGTCGTGGTCGTCCTTGTTTTGGATGGGGCAACGTATGCTGCTTGTGGTGGGGGTAGTGCACTCGTCGTTGGCGTGGTTGCCACAACTTTGGCAGTGGCGGAGTGCAAGTGGAAGTGGTTCCTCTTTTCTCCCGGGTCTGGGTCGGCGACTCGGGCCGGCGGCTCGACAGGGAGGGACAAGACCTAAGGATCGTGCTTGGGGTGATTTGATGGGGACCTGAGTCGGGTCGGAGCTCCCGCTCTGGGTAGGCAATGGTGGACTCGGTCTAGGTGGTGCCCGCGGGTGATGAGATCCCTTTCTTCGTGGGTGTGTTGGTGGTGCTGGTGGTGTTGGTGGTTGGGACTCTGCTACTCTGTCGGGTTAATCGGTATCGAAGACAATGGACATGGCGGTGTGTGAGCACACTCGGCGAAGACCATCGGTAGTCACGGGGTTGTGTCTCCCCCAGTCCACCGGGACTAGCCGGAGACGCAAGCGTGGGCACCTCCTACCGTGGAGGCGTTGACCCAACCTCTGTTGTTGATGCCAGGCTAGGAGTGAAAGGAGACACGTTTTACCCCTCCTACTGTGGTGGGTGCACCGTGATGTGGGCAGTTAGTGTTGCCTCATACATGGATGCCGGGGCAGCTACCTCGAATGGCGGTTCCGCATGGTTGTCTCTCTGGTGGGCAACATACGGTGGTGGTGGCTTTTACTCTTGTCGGGTCGACGATGAGAGGTGGAGAAGTGTGTGGCTCGGGTGTGCTCTGTGTCACTAGCGGTGGTGGCACCTCGATCAGGATATAGAGATCTGAACTCTCCGCGCTTGTCCTGGAGATCTCATGGTGGCATAAGGGATCTGCCGAGCGAAAGCTCCTCACTTTGTCACTGACGACGACGATGCTTGCGGGCATCACTCTCTTCTTGAAGACATCGTCGTGGTAATTCTCTACGTGTCTGGGTTCCAGATGATTACCTTCGTCTGTTATGGACTCTGCAACAACGATACTTAGCGTCGTTCCCACTCCTGGGGACTTTGTCGTGGAGCTTAGGTGTTATAGGACGTGGCGTGATGTTGTACTCAATTCTTCTTGTGCTTCCTTTAGATAGTGTAGTCACGTGTGTCCTGTGTGATCTGATTATTCTAGGATTCACGTTGTACGAGGGCTACGTCATCATCTTGTATAGTTCAGCTATGTAAAGCAGGGCAAAAGCCTAATTTCGAATAAGATCATGTGAACTTATAGTATTATAAATGATGAATATTTTGCCGACTTTTATTAAACACATTACAGACTCAAACACTCATACATACACATATACACTATCCCTTATGAATGCATGCACACATACCCTACCCATATGAGCACCTTCGAGAGACTAGGTCAGCACATCATCTTGAGATTCATGACTATTTTGCCGACATGGTGCCCATAATATTATCCATGCCTAAATATGCAAGAGAATTCCGTTGCCACACTCTTGAGACTATATAGTACTCCCTCTGTATCAAAATATAAGACCTTTTTTGACACTATCATGGTGTCAAAAAGTGTTATATGGAGGGAGTGCCTTATCAGAATATTACTTAATTTGTTGCTAGTTGGAATGGATGTACTAACCAATATGTCTAGTGATGTGCCTGTACATGACAAATATAGCCCCACAGTCAGGTATTGTAATGATTAGGGTATCCTGATGATAATGTACTACTCCCTACTAGAGTCTGGCATTACTCAACTATGTGTAAGTTGGCGTGAGAAGATACCATAACAATGTTTGATCGTGCACACCTAATTCAACTTATAATTGAGCAAAATTATGGGTTTTAGAGTTCTATTGAAATTGAACACATATGGGTTTAGCACTGGCATGACAACTGACCAACTGCCATGACCCATGGAATCAATTCAAGAAACTTAATATGTACAAACTTGCGACCCAATAATTAACACTAGAACATGCAAGAATATACGAGGCCTTTCCAAACACCTAAAACAACCCTGGGTTTTCAATCCAATCCTTTCTCTGAAAGGTATATACCATCCCTGTACATCGAGATCCCCGAATAAACTGCAACCACAAATGTTGAAGACTAACCAACTAAGCTAGAACTCGATTTGCACCAAAGTTACACACGTAATTAAATTGTATACCAGTTAGGAATCCAAGATGTAATCGATCTATGAGGACAAGCTATCACAATGTTGATACCAGAAAATCATAACGAGGTTGGACGCAAACCCCTACGTATATGGTGCATGATTATAGACGTTCATTCCCATGTATCAGTCTACATAATTACATCTAACAACTCTCGATAAATTGATTCTTTTTTTCTGTATTTTCATTTGTGTAGATCAATAATGTTTTGAAGCATTTGAAAAAAATTCCAAAACTAGAAGACTTTGAGGCGATTCATGCATAATGTTTGTGTGCCATGATTTTTAGGCAATTTGGGAATGTCTCTACTAAAAGACCCTTGTTAGAATATGTGTTGTAGTGTACCTCAATGTAGTTGTTGATTTCACGAGTGTCACTGGAAACTAGGTCATTTGCAATGTTGATTTGAGCAAAGTGGATCTATGTATTGCCTACGTCCTACAAACTAAACTAGGAGAGGAAAATGGGTAAAAAGGCACATTCGAGCCAAATATCTCCGAAATTTGGCTGAATTCAACTAACCTACATGAATGACTATTTTGCTCGAAAATGCAATGCTTGGTCTCCCTCTATTTTGTAAATAAGTGAGATCTTGACTACTACTCTCCCATTCCATAATGTAGTGCGTATACTCCCTCCATTCCAATGAATAAGGCGCACACACTTTTCAAAATTCAACTTTGACCTTAAATTAGATCAATAATATATATATTTGTGACTTAAAACTTATACCATTGAAAGCTTCTTTTCAATATGAATCCAATGGTATAATTTTTATCACATATAATCTGAATTTGGTTGGTCTAAGATGAATTTTTGGATGCGTGTGTGCCTTGTTTGTTGGAATGGAGCGAGTAGATTTATGGAAAAGTCAAACATTGTAAACTTTGACCAAGTTTATAGAGAAAACTATTTATATCTACAACCAAATATATGAACTATGAAACTACATCTTATGATGAATCTAATAATACATATTTGGCATTCTGGATGTAACTATTTTTCTCCACAAACTTGGTGAGATTTGACTTTTCAAAAAATCTATATGCACTACACTTTGGCATGGAGAGAGTATATAATTTTGGCCAGGAGTATATATTTTCTGTAGCATATATAAATATCTAAAGAAATTATTAATAATGTTCTAAAATATTTTAGTGTCGACACATATTACTTTGAGGTTTACAATTTACTTTTTTCTAAACAAAAGTGGCTCTTTGTAAAATATCGGACCGGCTTAACCAGCGAACGCTCACTGGGTGCATGGAAAATGCCAATGACTTGCATGGCAATTTGTGTTGGCAAAGGATGAAAATTTTAGTTAGCAAGGATGGCAAATCCGCCCCAGTTCATTTTTGGCTAGGATATGCCGTGCTTGCCAAGTAAAATTGTAATCCCAGCGACAATATAAATTGCCGTAAAAATGTTCGATTTACCATCATGTCCCAGAAAATGTCGGCTCAATAACATTACCGAGAATATAAGGCGTGCAATCTTAGTTTTTTTTCCCTTAATTTTCTTCAAGGCTATAAGATTATATATAAAGAAAAATCAACATCTATGATATTACAAAATCAAGTTTGGTATACCTGTCATTTGGTAATATAGTTGCTGGTCATTTTTCCATAACCTTGGTCAAAATTAAAAGAAGGGTCTAACTTTTTTTTTTGAACACACTACAGACGCAAGTGCTCATATAAACAGGAGTTGGACCCTGGTTGGCTGGGGATACCACTGTCCACCTAACCATCTCAACCACAGGTTGGTTCGCAAAGAAGGGTCTAACTTACGTCTTATATTTTGGAAAGGGGAGAGTATTTGCCGGCCAAATTTGAAAAGGTCCGATTGAAGATATGTCCAAAAAACAAGTTATTGGTGAATTTCAGGGAGTAGAATTATTACTATATCTTGAATGTAAAACATAAAAGGCATGGCTTGTAAACGAGTAAATGGCACTTGTAATTTGTAACTAGTGCTTCCTTTTTTTTACAGTATGCATAGTGATTGCTAGGGGAGGCATATGCATGCTCAATGATGGTGGCCTTCCTCTATATATATGGATGCATCTTGGCCAAGTTATGGACACAACACTTCATCGATCCTTAACCATCAATCAAATTTCCCGGCTCATCTTTTCTTCTCGAATAATCAGCTCGATCGATATTGGTATGGCAGCTGGAGAGGGCAAGCTGAGTGCGGAAGCCAACCTTAGTTCCGATACTACCATGAGCACCAAGGATTACCTGGACCCTCCTCCGACGCCGCTGCTGGACGCCGGCGAGCTGGGCAAGTGGTCCTTGTACCGGGCCACCATTGCCGAGTTCACCGCCACCCTCCTCTTCGTCTACGTCGCCGTGGCCACCGTAATCGGCCACAAGCGCCAGACCGACGCCGAAGCGTGCAGCGGCACCGGCGTGCTGGGCATCGCGTGGGCCTTCGGCGGCATGATCGCCGTCCTCGTCTACTGCACCGCCGGCATCTCCGGCGGCCACATCAACCCCGCGGTCACCTTCGGGCTGCTGTTGGCGAGGAAGGTCTCGCTTCCCAGAGCCTTCCTCTACATGGCGGCGCAGTGCCTCGGCGCCATCTGCGGCGCCGCCATGGTCAGGGCCGTGCACGGCGCGCACCACTACGCGCTCTACGGCGGCGGCGCCAACGAGGTCGCGCCGGGGTACTCCAAGGCGGGGGCGCTGCTGGCCGAGGCCGCCGGCACATTCGTTCTCGTGTACACCGTGTTCTCGGCGACCGACCCGAAGCGCATGGCGAGGGACTCCCACGTGCCGGTGCTGGCGCCGCTGCTCATCGGCTTCGCCGTGCTGATGGCGCACCTGGCCACCATCCCCGTCACCGGCACCGGGATCAACCCGGCGAGGAGCCTTGGGGCCGCCGTGGTGTACAATGGGAAGAAGGCGTGGGCCGATCAGTGGATCTTCTGGGTCGGGCCTTTGGCGGGCGCCACCGTCGCCATGGCCTACCACCAGTACGTCCTCAGGAACTGCGCCGCCAAGCACTCCTTCGGCTCCAACCACCACGACGTCCAAGCCTAGGCCAGCACCATCGTTCGTCGACATGCGTAACCTACCTGGTTGGTTTCAGATCCACATATATTACGTACTATGTGGCTGTTACTTTATGATTTACTATGTGTGAAGTTGTTGCATGAATATCTCGACGTTGCACTCTGTACGTTTGCCGTGCACGCCGTAGTTCTCGCCGGCAATATGTGTATGAATGGGTCAATGCATGCGCATGGATGCATGCATGCATGGGATCCACCGATGGGATTGGATGTATGTGTAATGTGTTGTTTGCATTTTTAATCTTGTTGCTACTTATACATGTGTTGCCAATCTAAAACATAAAGATTAACAACAACAACAACAACAACAACAACAAATAAATTTATTGTTCCTACTGGACCAACTCTGCAAGACAATGTAAGCGAGGAATTACAAACTAGAGAAGAACTAAAATTTACAATTCATGACTCACGAGGGCCACCTGTCATATAACTGCGGTCAAAGATGATGGATTAATTATTATCTTCAAGGAACGAAACTGCAAGTCGGTCCTTCAGAGACAATGACAAAACATATTCGGTGGTTTGATCCACAATTTCTGGGTAACTTGTTGCCCTGCACAAAATCCATTAGATAATCAGAAATGTACAAAATGTGTGACTAGCATATAATTTAAACTATAACAAATCAAGTAAAGTTTTAAAAACAAATATTATAAATAGCGACAGTATATGAATACATTAGATGTAAAATGCGCAACTGCTGTAAATTCAAAGTAAAATCACAGAATAATTAGAAAAAACTCCAGTCAAGTGAAAACCCAAAAAAACCCTCTTAGAGCTAAGAAAATTTGTAGATATAATCCGTTTTAGAACTTAGGGCAACTAGTACAAAACGGGTATTACAAGCGCCCCCGAGAAGTGATTGTGTTCTTGGCATAACAAGACGCCTTTAATAACCCAACAGTGGCGGTCATTAGTGTAGTGAAAAATAACAAAGGTGGTTCCAAAATTGTACCGCTTGTAGAAATAGGTGGAGGCATTTAGAAGTTCCAAACTGCCTACAACTGGAAAGTGTTCCAGGCAGTTTTGTAGCTGGAACCACCTGCGGCATGCTACCCATATTTTGTATGTATTTCTGCCCCCGATCCTCACCCTATTTCTTAGGCTGGTCATAGTGGGAGTAACTTAGACTAGTAACATGCATATGTTACTAGTCCAAGTTACTATCTTTATAATGAATAGTAACACATGGATGGTAACATACAAGCCTTTATTAAATGAGACATAGACTCATTCTTCCTCGAGGTGTGTTATGTTACAGTAACATATTATGTTACCACAAGCATCTCTCCCCTCATTAACTCCATGCTACATAAGCAAATTTGTCTTGGGATATGTTATGTTACTACCTAAGTTACTCCTACTATGACTAGCCTTAGGTCCTGTTTGGTTTATAAGTCCTAGGACTTTTTCTAGTCCCAACAAAAAAAAGTCCTTAGTCCCTAAAAAGTCCCTCCCTGTTTGTTTCCAAGAACTTAAAAGTCACTATTCCCTCCCTAGAGGTTATTAAATGACCATATTACCCCTAGTATACAGAAAAATAACAACCAAACAACACCATGGGGCAGCGGGGCAATGGGTGCAGGAAGGGGCATTGTTAAAAAAGTCCCAAAAAATCCCAAAAAAGACTCTTCTTGAGAGTCTTCTTCATTTAGTCCCAAAAGGCAACTTTTAGTCCCTAGTAGTCCCTCCTGTTTGTTAAAAAGTCTTTAATAGGGACTTTTTCTAGTCCCTACACCAAAAAGTCCCTGGAAACAAACACCCCCTTACTCCCCACCCCTACCCCAAAAACACACATTGATGTCAGATTTAGCGCCACCAAGCTTCTCCGCCATCGGCGTGTAGCCATGGTGTAGCGTTCGACCCATGTGCTAGTCGTGCTGCGTCACCATGCTTCGCATGCTCGTCATGTTGCATCGTCGTGATGTGTCACCACAACCCATGCGCTCGCCAGTTCGTCATGCCTCCACCTTTGCTCTAAATGACCAAGGGCAAGGCATCTCCAACACATCCCCATGGTCCCCATTTTCAAAATTACTCGATGGGGGTCGATGCGAATGGGACGGTGAATGGAGGGGGCTGTGTCACAGACCATATCTATGTTGGGATGCAAGGTGGGGCAACCTCCTTGGGTGAATACTATAGGAGGGGCTACGTCGGGAAGCAGAGGATTCCATTTTTTCCTTTTCTTTCAAAACAGGAGGTTGAAACTCCCGGCTTTTGCATCAATAGATGCACATAGCTTTTTTTTTAATTATTCAACAATGGGTTCATAAGAACATACATCAAACCACTAGAGGCCATCACTCACACCTACAAACTCGATAATGTGGAGTGCTCTAACTCCCACCATCTAGAGCCGAGGCCATCGCCGATCCGCTCGCATGATGTATCAGGAGCCTGCACCCGATCCAGCAGACCAAAAGTGTATACCGCGTGCACACGTATTGGAAGCCACCATTACCACTGAACCACTGACCATCTACAGAAAGGAGATCCACATCATCCTAGCCAAGCCGGCCATCCGTGACGCCAATGCGTCTCCAAATATTCCCACCGCCTTGAGCTCGTCCATCTAGACGCATCCGTCATCGAGAATCAGTTGTACCGTGCCACCAAGACCCGTCATCGTCGATGCGGTAGATTCCACACCGCTCTAGCTGCCAACCTCCACCCACCATTCTCGCTCAATACCTTGTCACACGGAGCCCACCGCCTACGTCAACCCTTTTCCTCAGACCCAAGCCTCCGAAGACGGCGCCTCCATGGAGGGTACGACGCGCATGGCACCGCCGCCGCCCAATCCAAGACGGATTTTGGACTTTCGTCCGGGAGGGTGATCAAGTGTGGATAGGAGGGACCTCGACTGTGCCTCCAAGGAGGAAAATGATACCGAGAGACGTGGCCACTGCCGAGTCAACCGACCAAAGTTTCCTCCGGTCCCAATCCTACACCACCAACCTCTGTCTTCTCCGGATCCGGCAACCTCGAGCAACCATCAACCGAAACCTACAGGGAAGTACAACCCTCCATACAGGGAAGTACAATCCTACAGGGAAGGTCTGCTCCGCACGCACCACCCCGCACCGCAACTGCGTCGGGTGATACGTCTCCAACGTATCTATATATTTTTTACTGTTCCATATTGTTATATTACATTCTTGGATGTTTTATAATCATTTTATAGTCATTTTATATCATTTTTTGGTACTAACCTATTGACATAGTGCCCAGTGCCAGTTGTTATTTTCTGATTGTTTTTTACACGGCAGGAAATCAATACCAGACGGAGTCCAAACGCAGCGAAACTTTTTGTGGATTTTTTTCTGGACCAGAAGACACCGTATGGGCCAAGAAAGTGCCTGAGGGGTGCTTCGAGGGGAGCACAACCCACCAGGGCGCGCCTGGGCCCCGAGGCGCGCCCAAGTGGGTTGTGCGCACCTCGGTGGCCTCCTGCACCGTCTCTTTGCTCTATAAATACCCTAATATTCCAGAAACCCTAGGGGAGTCGACGAAAATCAATTCCAGCCGCCATAAGTTCCAGAAACACCAGATCCAATCTAGACACCATCATGGAGGGGCTCATCATGTCCATTAGTGCCTCTTTGATGATGCGTGAGTAGTTCTTTGTAGACCTATGGGTCCATAGTTAGTAGCTACATGGCTTCCTCTCTCTCTCTTGATTCTCAATACAATGGTCTCTTGGAGATCCACATGATGTAAGTCTTTTTGCGGTGTATTTGTTGGGATCCGATGAACTTTGAGTTGATGATCAGATCTATGATTTTATCCATAAAACTTATTTGAGTCTTCTTTATTGTCTTATATGCATGATTACTTATAGCCTCGTATTTTTGTTTGGCCAACTTGATCTATTTATCTTGCAATGGGAAGAGGTGCTTTGTGATGGGTTCGATCTTACGGTGCTTTATCCGAGTGATAGAAGGGGAAATGACACGTATGTATTGTTGCTATTAAGGATTACAAGATGGGGTCTATATCTACATAAAAAGATCTTGTCTACATCATGTCATCGTTCTTATTGCGTTACTCTGTTTTCCCATGAACTTAATACACTAGATGCATGCTGGATAGCGGTCGATGTGTGGAGTAATAGTAGTAGATGCAGGCAGGAGTCGGTCTACTAATCTTGGACGTGATGCCTATATAATGATCATTGCTTGGATATCATCATGATTATTTGAAGTTCTATCAATTGCCTAACAGTAATTTTTTCCCACTGTTTGCTATTTTTCTCGAGAGAAGCCACTAGTGAAACCTATGGACCCGGGTCTCTTCTTTAATATATTTTCCTTTGCAATCTATTTTCCTTTGCTTTTATTTTTAGTTCTACAAAACCTAAAATACAAAAATACCTTGCTGCACTTTATTTTATTTGCGATCTATTTATCCAATCTATTACAACTTTATCCTGTCTCCATGCCAATTTCTGGCGCCGTTGCCCGAAAGGGGTTGACAACCCCTTTAACACGTTGGGTTGCGAGTATTTGTTATTTGTGTGCAGGAGCTGTTTACGTTGTGTTGCGTGGTTCTCCTACTGGTTCGATAACCTTGATCTCATCATTGAGGGAAATACCTACCATTGATGTGTTGCATCATCCCTTCATCTTTGGGGAAATACCGACGTAGTTTAAGCAAACATCATCGAGCAGCAGATTCCCGAACGAGAGCAGCCGCCCCATGGAGCCAGACGGCCGAACTAGCCGGATCCGGCGACAAAGGGGCCGCCACCTCGCTAAGGCCTGTCGGAGGGGAGCCAACGGCTCGAACGCCGCATGTCACGCAGAGGCCGACGACTAGCTCGCCGGCACACGCCACGCCAGATCCCTCCTAGCCGCGCCCGCCATCAAATCCGCGATCTAGAAAGCCACCGCCACACGAGAGCAGTCCTGCCATCGCCGAAGGAGAGGGGAGGTGGGGGTGAGGAGATCTGGGTTGGGGCGCCCCAGTGCTACTCCCCGAGCTGCACAGGAGCGAGAGGAGATGGATTAGCAGAGGATTCCATGAGGAAACTTCATTGGGAATTAGAGGATTCAACTGCTCGGAAGTTCCACACATACTTCAAGCAATGTTATGTGCAACCAGCGCTTTAGTTTCCCCCTCTAAATTCTCCCACCCCTTCCACTTCCTTCCTCTCCTCCCACAACCGACACTTCATTTCCCTCGCTTCATATTCCCTCTTCTTTTCTACTCTCTCTCTCCCTTCATGAGAGCATTTCCGAGTTGGAGTTCTTTGATATTTTGTTAATTCTAACATGGTGCATCGTTTTTATTTAGATCATGTATCAATTTTGCCTAGAAATTATTTTCATTTCTTAATTTGTCTTTCTCTTTGAAGTAAGTATCTCCATCAAATCACTATGACTCTCTAGTCTATGCTACATGGATCCCAGCAAGTACCTCGCCAACCTTGGAAAGCAATGACAGAAAAGGCTAAGGTAATTTCTCATTGATATTATCTTTGGTTTAAGTTTGTACCACCTATTATTGCCTGCTTCTTTTTTTATTTGGTTTTCTATGTCATTCAAGAAAAAAATGTGTATGTGGTGGATTGATATTCATGATGGATCATCCACAGTCGTTAAGAAGCATCGCCTGAATAAAGACTATGAGGTAAATTTCAAGAAACTTCCTTTATAATGTTAGATTCTACTATAATCCCTTGGCATTGATATATTAGGACCTTTTAGTTGCTCAAGAATTTTTTCTTATCTTAATAACATCATACTGACATAGATCATTAAACACTAAGGTTGTAGAGCAAATACTAGTATTGTGATTAGTGCATTTCAGCTAAAAGACCTGATGTGGTGAAGCCTTGCGTTAAAGTAGCACTGCCATAGTTATTGTGCTTAAATCATTTCTAGAGTTTATTTATCTTAGGAATGGTATGAAGAATATGCAGATCCCATCACTAGTGCAGAATCGGGCTTTAGTCCCAGTTCATAAGGAACTGCAGTGTCGGTTCTTCAACCAGCACTAAAGGGTGGGTGATACATCTCCAACGTATCTATAATTTATGAAGTATTCATGCTCTTATATTATCATCCTGGGATGTTTTACAATCATTTTATAGCAACTTTATATCATTTTTGGGACTAACCTATTGACATAGTGCCTAGTGCCAGTTGATGTTTTTAGTTGTTTTTTACATCACAGGAAATCAATATCAAACGGAGTCCAAACATAGTGAAATTTTTTGGAGAATTTTTTGGACCAGAACACCCAGGATGGGCCAGAGAAGTACCAGAGGGGTGCCCCGATGGGGGCACAACCCACCTGGGCACGCTGCCCAGGCGCACCCAGGTGAGTTGTGCCCACCTCGGTGGCCTCCCGCACTGCCTCTTCACCCTATAAATCGTCAAATATTCCAAAAACCCTGGGGGTAACCCTAGATCAGAAGTTCCACCGCCGCAAGCCTCTGTAGCCATGAAAAACCAATCTATACCCCATTTCGGCACTCTTCCGGAGGGGGAGATCATCACTGGTGGCCATCTTAATCATCCCAGCGGCCACCATGATGAGGAGGGAGTAGTCCACCCTCGGGGATGAGGGTTTGTATTAGTAGCTATGTGTTTAATCTCTCTCGCGCGCATTCTTGAGATGTCACGATCTTGATGTATCACGGTCTTTGTTAATATAGTCGGATCATATGGTGTTTTCCCCTCTCTATCTTGTTATGAATTGAGTTTTCCCTTTGAGATTTCGTTTTATCGGATTGAATACTTTTATGGATTTTAAAACACTTGATGTATGTCTTGCTATGAATACCCGTGGTGGCAATCGGGTATCATATTGATTCACTTGATATGCATTTTGGCACTCAATTCGTAGATTCCCGAGGTGACGTTGGGGTAATCTATGCATAGGGGTTGATGCACGTTCTCGTCTTTGTTTCTCCGGTAGAAATCTTGGGGCACTCTTTGAGGTTCTTTGTGTTGGATTGAGTATTATGAATCTGAAATTGTTTGATGCATATTGTATAATCAACTCACGGATACTCGCGGTGACATTAGAGTTGGTTGATGTGTATCATATGGTGTTATTTTAGTACAAACTCTTGGATAGATCGAATGGAAAGAATAGCTTTGTGTTATTTTAGTACGAACTTTTGAATAGATCGACCGGAAAGAATAGCTTTGAGGTGGTTTCATACCCTACAAACAATTTCTTCTTATGTTCTCCGCTAGATAAGAACGTTGAGGGATGGCTATATGATCCAATTATATTGGCATTGTTGAGAGATTGCACTAGTGAAAGTACGAACCCTAGGCCTCATTTTCAAGCATTGCAATATTGTTTCTTGTAGCGACCAGACCTCAAACAGTCTAGTCTTTGTGCATCAGTGTCATCCCTGGATAGGTAATGCTGACACGCACTATACTTGAGGATTTATAACAGAGTTTCAATCACACACTTATTACATCGAATTTCTCAAAAGAGAACTTATTACAATAATGGCTTAAGGCCATCTAAATAAGATAACAACAAAAGGCTTGGAAGATAGAGTGAGTCCATCAACTCCAACGGCATAGCTGAGTGAACGACAACGACCTATGGCACCTTACTCGTCGTCTGAAAAGTCTGCAACATGATATGTTGCAGCCCGAAACGGGTCAGCACATGGAATATGCTGGCAATGTAACACAAAGAGAGTAATGAACAGAATAAATGCTATCACTACATGCATATATGGCTGGTGGAAAGCTCTATGGTTACTGTTTTGCATAAAGCCAATTTTTTCCTACAACAAAGGAATAAATTTTATTTAACTATCATGGTGGTTGTTAAACATTGAGAAGGTTCCTCCAACTCAATCCAATTAAGCAATAACAATTAACCCAACAAATTAATTTAGAGTGATGAGATCAACATGATAATCCAAGAATCAGATATTCAAGATGTCCATAATCGGGGACACGGCTAATCATGATTAGTTTGTACACTCTACAGAGGTTTGCATACTTTTCCCCACAAGACTCGATCTCCTTCGTTAGATTTCTCGCACTACATGGTGTTTGAGAAACAGATGAGCGAGACACAGTCTTCCAGAACATTTACTCTTTACTCTGGATGGACATTTATGCCTAGTTTCCCCTACATCTGCTAGCCCACCACTGAAAGAGGTCATGCAACCTACTCAACTATGCTAGAGCCCATAATAGCTTGTGGCTGCACTGTTGGAAATATGCCCTAGAGGCAATAATAAAATGATTATTATTATATTTCCTTGTTCATGATAATTGTCTATAGTTCATGCTATAATTGTATTAACGAGAAACAGTGATACATGTGTGAATACATAGACCACAACTTGTCCCTAGTGAGCCTCTAGTTGACTAGCTCGTTGATCAACCGATAGTCATGGTTTCATGACTATGGACATTGGATGTCATTGATAATGGGATCCCATCATTAGGAGAATGATGTGATGGACAAGACCCAATCCTAAGCATAGCACAAGATCGTGTAGTTCATTTGCTAAAGCTTTTCTAATGTCAAGTATCAGTTTCTTAGACTATGAGATTGTGTATCTCCTGGATGCCGTAGGAGTGCTTTGGGTGTACCAAACGTCACAACGTAACTGGGTGACTATAAAGGCACACTACAGGTATCTTCGAAAGTGTCTGTTGGGTTGACACGAATCGAGACTGGGATTTGTCACTCCGTATGACGGAGAGGTATCTCTGGGCCTACTCGGTAATGCATCATCATAATGAGCTCAATGTGACCAAGTGGTTGGTCATGGGATCATGCATTACATAACGAGTAAAGTGACTTGCCGGTAACGAGATTGAACGAGGTATTGGGATACCGACGATCGAATATCAGGCAAGTAACGTACTGATTGACAAAGGGAATTGTATACGGGATTACTTGAATCCTGGACATCGTGGTTCATGCGATGAGATCATCGTGGAACATGTGGGAGCCAACATGGGTATCCAGATCCCGCTGTTGGTTATTGGCCGGAGAGCTGTCTCGGTCATGTGTGCTTGATTCTCGAACCCGTAGGGTCTACACACTTAAGGTTCGATGATGCTAGGGTTATTAGGAAGACTTGTATGTGATTACCGAATGTTGTTCGGAGTCCCGGATGAGATCCCGGACGTCACGAGGAGTTCCGGAATGGTCCGGAGGTGAAGATTTATATATGGGAAGTTGTAATACGGTCACCGGAAAAGTTCGGGGGCATACCGGTATTGTACCGGGGCCACCGGAAGGGTTCCGGGGGTCCACCGGGAGGGGCCACCTATCCCGGAGGGCCTCATGGGCAGTGGAGGGAAGGGAACCAGCCCCTAGTGTGCTGGGCGCATCCCCCTTAGGCCCATGCGCCTAGGGTTGGGGGGGGGAACCCTAAAGGGGGCGCCCCCATGTTGCTTGGGGGGCAAGCCCCCCCCCCCCCCTTGGCCGCCGCCCCCCCTCTAGATCTCATCTAGAGGGGGCCAGCCCCCTTCCTCCCCCCCTATAAATAGAGGGGTGAGGGGAGGGCTGCATACACACCTCCAAGGCGCAGCCCCTCCCCTCCCCAACACCTCTCCTCCTCCGTAGAAGCTTGGCGAAGCCCTGCCGGAGTACTGCCTCTCCATCACCACCACGCCGTCGTGCTGCTGCTGGAGCTTTCTTCCTCAACCTCTCCCTCCTCCTTTTTGGATCAAGGCGTGGGAGACGTCTCTGCTCCGTACGTGTGTTGAATGCCGAGGTGCCGTCCGTTCGGCACTAGGATCTCCGGTGATTTGGATCACGACGAGTACGACTCCGTCAACCCCGTTCTCTTGAACGCTTTCGCTCGCGATCTACAAGGGTATGTAGATGCACTCCTATCTCTCTCGTTGCTAGATGACTCCATAGATTGATCTTGGTGATGCGTAGAAATTTTTTATTTTCTGCAACGATCTCCAACAGTGGCATCACGAGCTAGGTCTATGCGTAGTTTCTATGCACGAGTATAACACAATTTTGTTGTGGGCGTAGATTTTGTCAATTTACTTCCACTACTAGTCTTATCTTGTTTCGGCGGCATCGTGGGATGAAGCGGCCCGGACCGACCTTACACGTACACTTACGTGAGACAGGTTCCACCGACTGACATGCACTAGTTGCATAAGGTGGCTAGCGGGTGTCTGTCTCTCCCACTTTAGTCGGATCGGATTCGATGAAAATGGTACTTATGAAGGGTAAATAGAAATTGGCATATCACGTTGTGGTTTTGGCGTAGGTAAGAAACGTTCTTGCTAGAACCCTATAGCAGCCACGTAAAATCTTGCAACAACAATTAGAGGACGTCTAACTTGTTTTTGCAGCATATGCCTTGTGATGTGATATGGCCAAAAGGATGTGATGAATGAAATATATGTGATGTATGAGATTGATCATGTTCTTGTAATAGGAATCACGACTTGCATGTCGATGAGTGTGACAACCGGCAGGAGACATAGGAGTTGTCTTTATTTATTGTATGACCTGCGTGTCACTGAATAATGCCATGTAATTACTTTACTTCTTTGCTAAACCGTTAGCCATAGTAGTAGAAGTAATAGTTGGCGAACAACTTCATGGAGACACAATGATGGAGATCATGATGATGGAGATCATGGTGTCATGCCGGTGACGATGATGATCATGGCGCCCCAAAGATGGAGATTAAAGGAGCAAAATGATATTGGCCATATCATGTCACTATTTGATTGCATGTGATGTTTATCATGTTTTTGCATCTTATTTGCTTAGAACGATGGTAGTAAATAAGATGATCCCTCATAACAATTTCAAGAAAGTGTTCCCCCTAACTGTGCGCCGTTGCGAAAGTTCGTTGTTTCGAAGCACCATGTGATGATCGGGTGTGATAGATCCTAACGTTCGCATACAACGGGTGTAAGCCAAATTTACACATGCAAAACACTTAGGTTGACTTGACGAGCCTAGCATGTACAGACATGGCCTCGGAACACAAGAGACCGAAAGGTCGAACATGAGTCATATAGAAGATACGATCAACATGAAGATGTTCACCGATGATGACTAGTCCATCTCACGTGATGATCGGACATGGCCTAATTGACTCGGATCATAGATCACTTAGATGACTAGACGGATGTCTATCTGAGTGGGAGTTCATTAAATAATTTGATTAGATGAACTTAATTATCATGAATTTAGTCTAAAACTTTTGCAATATGCCTTGTAGATCAAATGGCCCACGGTAATGTTGCCCTCAACTTCAACACGTTCCTAGAGAAAACCAAGCTGAAAGACGATGGCAGCAACTATACGGACTGGGTCCGGAACTTGAGGATCATCCTCATAGCTGCCAAAAGAGCATATGTCCTAGATGCACCGCTAGGTGAAGCAGTCGTTTTGCCAGCAACTCAAGACATTATGAACGCCTGGCAGTCGTGTAGTGATGATTACTCCCTGGTTCAGCACGGCATGCTTTACAGCTTAGAACCGGGGCTCCAAAAGCGTTTTGAGCAGCACGGAGCATATGAGATGTTCCAAGAGCTGAAATGGTTTTCCGAGCTCATGCCCGGGTCGAGAGATATGAAGTCTCCGACAAGTTCTACAGTTGTAAGATGGAGGAGAATAGTTCTGTCAGCGAGCACATACTCAAAATGTCTGGGGTGCACAACCGCTTGTCTCAGCTGGGAGTTAACCTCCCGGATGACGCGGTCATTGACAGAATCCTTCAGTCGCTCCCACCTAGCTACAAGATCTTTGTGATGAACTACAATATGCAGGGGATGGTGAAATCAGCGGAGGTAGAAATCAAAAAGGAACATCAAGTGTTGATGGTCAATAAAACCACTAGTTTCAAGAAAGGCAAGGTAAAAAGAACTTCAAGACGGACGACAAGGGAGTTGCCGCGCCCGGTAAGCCAGTTGCCGGGAAGAAGCCAAAGCATGGACCCAAACCTGAGACTGAGTGCTTTTATTGCAAGGGAAGCGAACACTGGAAGCGGAACTGCCCCAAGTACTTAGCAGACAGGAAGGCCGGCAACACCAAAGGTATATGTGATATACATGTAATTGATGTGTACCTTACCAGTACTCGTAGTAGCTCTTGGGTATTTGATACCGGTGCGGTTGCTCATATTTGGAACTCAAAACAGGAGATGCGGAATAAACGGAGACAGGCGAAAGACGAGGTGACGATGCGCGTCGGTAATGGTTCCAAGGTCGATGTGATCGCCGTCGGCACGCTACCTCTACATTTACCTACGGGATTAGTTTTAAACCTCAATAATTGTTATTTAGTGCCAGCTTTGAGCATGAACATTGTATCTGGATCTCGTTTAATACGAGATGGCTACTCATTTAAATCCAAGAATAATGGTCGTTCTATTTATATGAGAGATATGTTTTATGGTCATGCCCCGCTGGTCAATGGTTTATTCTTAATGAATCTCGAACGTGATGTTACACATATTCATAGTGTGAATACCAAAAGATGTAAGATTGATAATGATAGTCCCACATATCTGTGGCACTGCCGCCTTGGTCACATTGGTGTCAAACGCATGAAGAAGCTCCATACAGATGGACTTTTGGAGTCTCTTGATTTCGAATCATTTGATACGCGCGAACCATGCCTCATGGGTAAAATGACCAAGACTCCGTTCTCTGGAACAATGGAGTGAGCAACCAACTTATTGGAAATTATACATACTGATGTGTGCGGTCCAATGAGCGTTGAGGCTCGCGGTGGCTATCGTTATGTTCTCACCCTTACTGATGACTTGAGTAGATATGGGTATGTTTACTTGATGAAACACAAGTCTGAGACCTTTGAAAAGTTCAAGGAATTTCAGAATGAGGTAGAGAATCTATGTGACAAAAAAATAAAGTTCTTATGATCAGATCGAGGGGGGGAATATTTAAGTCACGAGTTTGGTACGCACTTAAGGAAATGTGGAATTGTTTCACAACTCACGCCGCCTGGAACACCTCAGCGAAACGGTGTGTCCGAACGTCGTAATCGCACTCTATTGGATATGGTGCGGTCTATGATGTCTCTTACCGATTTACCGCTATAATTTTGGGTATACGCTTTAGAGACAGCTACATTCACTTTAAATAGGGCACCGTCTAAATCCATTGAGACGACACCGTATGAATTATGGTTTGAAAAGAAACCTAAGCTGTCGTTTCTAAAAGTTTGGGGATGCGATGCTTATGTCAAGAAACTTCAACCTGAAAAGCTCGAACCCAAGTCGGAAAATGTGTCTTCATAGGATACCCTAAGGAAACCATTGGGTATACCTTCTACCTAAGATCCGAAGGCAAGAGTTCCGTTGCCAAGAATGGGTCCTTTCTGGAGAAAGAGTTTCTCTCGAAAGAAGCAAGTGGGAGGAAGGTGGAACTTGATGAAGTACTACCTCTTGAACAGGTAAGTAGCGCAAGTCGGGAAGATGTTCCCGTGGTTCCTGCACCGACTGGAGAGGAAGTTAATGATGATGATCAAGGTACTTCGGATCAAGTTACTACTGAACTTCGTAGGTCCACAAGGACACGTTCCACACCAGAATGATATGGCAACCCTATCCTGGAAATCATGTTGTTAGACAACGGTGAACCTTCGAACTATGAAGAAGCGATGGCGGGCCCAGATTCCAACAAATGGCTAGAAGCCATGCAATCCGAGATAGGATCCATGTATGAAAACAAAGTGACTTGCCCGATGATCGGCGAGCGATAGAAAACAAATGGATCTTTAAGAAGAAGACGGACGCGGATGGTAATGTTACCATCTATAAAGCTTGACTTGTCGCTAAGGGTTATCGGCAAGTTCAAGGGGTTGACTATGATGAGACTTTCTCTCCCGTAGCGAAGCTGAAGTCCGTCCGAATCATGTTAGCAATTGCCACATACTATGATTATGAGATATGGCAAATGGACGTCAGAACGGCATTCTTTAACGGCTATCTTAAGTAAGAACTGTATATGATGCAACCGGAAGGTTTTGTCGATCCTAAGAATGCTAGCAAGGTATGCAAGCTCGAGCGATCCATTTATGGGCTGGTGCAAGCATCTCAGAGTTGGAACATTTGCTTTGATGATAGGATCAAAGCGTTTGGGTTTATGCAGACTTATGGAGAAGCCTGCATTTACAAGAAAGTGAGTGGGAGCTCTATAACATTTCTCATATTATATGTGGATGACATACTTTTGATGGGAAATGATATAGGACTTTTGGACATCATAAAGGCCTACTTGAATAAGTGTTTTTCAATGAAGGACCTTGGAGAAGCTGTGTATATATTAGGCATCAAGATCTATAGAGATAGACCGAGACGCCTCATAGGTCTTTCACAAAGCACATACCTTGACAAGATATTAAAGAAGTTCAATATGGACCAGTACAAGAAGGGGTTCTTGCCTGTGTTGCAAGGTGTGAAATTGAGCTCAGCTCAATCCCCGACCACGGCATAAGATAAAGAAAAGATGAGTGTCATCCCCTATGCCTCGGTCATAGGGTATGTATGCCATGCTGTGTACCAGACCTGATGTAAACCTTGACCTAAGTTTGGTTGCAAGACACCAAAGTAATCCCAGCATGGAACACTGGCAGCGGTCAAGAATGTCCTGAAGTACCTGAAAAGGACTAAGGATATGTTTCTCGTTTATGGAGGTGACGAAGAGCTCGTCGTAAAGGGCTACGTCGATGATAGCTTCGACACAGATCTGGATGACTCTAAGTCACAAACCGGATACATGTATATTTTGAATGGTGGGTCAGTAAGCTGGTGCAGCAGCAAGCAGAGCATCGTGGCGGGATCTACATGTGAAGCGGAGTACATGACAGCCTCGGAGGCAACACATGAAGCAATCTGGATGAAGGAGTTCATCACCGACCTAGGAGTTATACCCAATGCGTTGGGGCCGATCACTGTCTTCTGTGACAAGACTAGAGCTATTGCCCTTGCCAAGGAGCCCAGGTTTCACAAGAAGACCAGGCACATCAAGCGTCGCTTCAACTCCATTCGTGAAAATGTTCAAGATGGAGACATAGATATTTGCAAAGTGCATACGGATCTAAATGTCGCAGATCTGCTGACTAAACCTCTTCCGCGAGCAAAACATGATTAACACCAGAACTCTATGGGTGTTCGATTCATCACAGTGTAACTAGATTATTGACTCTAGTGCAAGTGGGAGACTGTTGGAAATATGCCCTAGAGGAAATAATAAAATGATTATTATTATATTTCCTTGTTCATGATAATTATCTATTGTTCATGCTATAATTGTATTAACCGGAAACAGTGATACATGTGTGAATACATAGACCACAACATGTCCCTAGTGAGCCTCCAGTTGACTAGCTCATTGATCAACAGATAGTCATGGTTTCCTGATCAACATGTCCCTAGGAGAATGATGTGATGGACAAGACCCAATCCTAAGCATAGCAGAAGATCGTGTAGTTTGTTTGTTAAAGCTTTTCTAATGTCAAGTATCAGTTTCTTAGACCATGAGATTGTGTAACTCTCGGATACCGTAGGAGTGCTTTGGGTGTACCAAACGTCACAACATAACTAGGTGACTATAAAGGCACACTACAGGTATCTTCGAAAGTGTCTGTTGGGTTGACACGAATGGAGAGTGGGATTTTTCACTCCGTATGACGGAGAGGTATCTCTGGGCCCAGTCGGTAATGCATCATCATAATGAGCTCATTGTGACCAAGTGGTTGGTCACAGGATCATGCATTACATAATGAGTAAAGTGACTTGCCGGTAACGAGATTGAACGAGGTATTGGGATACCGACGATCGAATCTCGGGCAAGTAAAGTATCGATTGACAAAGGGAATTGTATATGGGATTACTTGAATCCTCGACATCGTGGTTCATCCGATGAGATCATCGTGGAAAATGTGGGAGCCAACATGGGTATCCAGATGCCGCTGTTGGTTATTTGCCGAAGAGCTGTCTCAGTCATGTTTGCTTGATTCCCGAACCCGTAGGGTCTACACACTTAAGGTTCGGTGATGCTAGGGTTATTAGGAAGACTTGTATGTGATTACCGAATGTTGTTCGGAGTCTCGGATGAGATCCCGGACGTCACGAGGAGTTTCGGAATGGTCTGGAGGTGAAGATTTATATATGGGAAGTTGTAATACGGTCACCGGAAAAGTTCGGGGGCATACACTAGTGCAGAACCGACCTTTAGTGCCGGTTCATGACGACCTTTAGTGCCGGTTCGCCAACCGGCACTAAATAGTGGGGACTAAAGGTCCCCCCCCCCTTTAGTATCGGTTCGTCACGAACCGACGCTAAAGTGCCACCACGTGGCACGAGCCAGGCCCGGGTGCGCGTAGGTCTTTAGTACCGGTTGGTAACACCAACCGGTACTAAATGTTTGGGTGTTTTTTTCCTTTAATCTTGTGTTTTCAATTTAATTTAGTGATTGTGTTACATTATAATGAGTTGTTAAATCCATTTCCATATTATACTTGATCACTTAATTAGGTGATCAAGTATAATATATATGGATATGGCATATATGCTTGATCACTTAGGTAGGATCCATCCAGTTGAAACTAATCTGCGGTTTCTTTCATTAAGTGATATAATAACTCATCATGATATCATCATATTAATATAAAAACTCTTGCATCATATCATCAACATGAGTATATATATACTCTAGCTAGCTAGCTAAAAATCATCGTAGTCGTCATTATCACTATTTAATCATCATAGTCATTACGGCTATCTAATCACCACCAACACTAGCTTAAAGAAGAAATATTCACTTGTACCAGAAGAAAAAATATCATCGAGTTCAACATGATTGTCATGATATTAAGTTCGGAACGAAGAACACGGACATGAAAGGACAAGTACTAAGAGCATGAACTAGCTGAATCACTCCTACTGCTCTCTCTCAGGTAAAATAGCATAGAACATGTATAGCTCTCCTGATTTATCATACTGGAGCATGCAGATGAACCTGTCTCCTAATCGTGGGATGCGCTTCTCATTGCTGCTCCCTAGTACTTCTCTGCGATCGTTAACAATTTTCCTCCAATCTTTCACTATTAAGCATTCATCGCTTCTAGAAATCCTGAATGCACTCATGTGCAATGCAGGATATCTTGGCCGTAAGCTAACAATTGACATGCGACCTTTAGTCTCGATCCCCTGAGGCACAACTGTCATCGGGAGTCCCTGTTGAAGAACATCGTATAGTACTTAATTAATATACTTAGCAATGAAAGTTTAGCAAAAAAATTATGTATGCAAAAGATGCACTGAGGAAAAATAGTAAAAATCTTACCATCATTCCTAAATAGATGTGACCGTAATTCATTACAATCACTATTGGTCGCACGTTTTGAGTACTAACATTTCTAAGTCCAGGAAGAAAATTTGTTTTGACAGTATGAAGATCCTCAAGCCATGAAACGTAATGACTTATCTCCTCGCAGTTTAGTTGAGCTCCGGGACAGTAGTAGGTCCTGTCTACCAAGCGTCGGACATGTTTGCTTGAATGGAAATAAGCTGTCAGTAGAAATTAGTTATCAATTATTTTTTAATAAGCAATATCAAAGACAAAAATATAGTTGAGAATAACTCACATAATGGTAGAACTGGAGGCGTCTGCACATCGACCCATATGTCTCTATTACCTTCAATATCATCTTCCGGACGAATATCAAAGGTGATAATCATATCAGGCTCAAATGCATAAGCCTTGCATAGTGCTTGCCAAGTTTTGCATTCAAAATAGGTGTATGTCTTTGCATTGTATACTTTGACGTTGAAAGTATAATCATGCTCAGTTTTCAGGTAAACTCTCTTTACCTCCATAGTTTCCATATCATTGAAACCTATCTTATCCAAGACAAAAATTCTTGCATGGCAGGGGATGCGCTAGTAGAATAGTGAAAATAAAAAATTATAAGTCAGGCAAATGAAGCATATATAAGTCATGCTTAATTACGAAAATGGACTTGTTGTTGTGACTTACTGTATCGAATTCGAAGGTCTCATCCAGCTTGATGCTGAATCGCCTATCATCAACAAGGAAATTTCTGTCGCACAGGCCGCGCTGGTCTTCACAGTATTCACACATAATGAATTTTTTTTGTCGTCAGACGACATTTCCTATATATGTTCATATAGGCGAAACATTAATAACTTACTAATTCAATTAATTCAACTAAGCATTTACTAAAAATAAACTAGTTATATTAATTCAACTAGTTCAAATAATCTCATATTGTCGGGGAGGCTGATCCACGAACACCTATGGGGCCGGCGGACCGGGCCCCTTTCGGTTCGGCGGGGGGCGGAGATCGCACGAAGAGCAGATCGAGGCGAAGCACATGAGCAGTTTACCCAGCTTCGGAGCTCTCCGGAGAGATAACACTCCTACTGCTGCTTGTCTGGTTGTATTATGTTCTTGCTCGCGAGAGCTAAGTGTTTTCTGGCTCACGAATGAATCGAACCTCGTGAACCGAACCCTGTCTAACCTTCCAACCCCCTCTACGTTGCGCATGGGCCTCCTTTTATACACTAAAGGGGTCACCGACAGGTGGCAACGTAGAGAAGGGTACAAATGTAAAAAGTGAGGTGGTTCGTACAGTTACTTGTATAGTGCACCCTACCTAACCCTGACGGCAGGGGACAAGGGCATTAAATGCCCATCTGAATCGCCCAAACAGTGCAGGAAAGGACTGTTAGGGGCGCCACCATTCGCCACGATGGCGATCTTGTCAGCTTCGCATGCCACTTCACACCGCTGGCTGCACAGCCTCCCGCCACGCGCGCCTGGAGAGGCCCCCAGAGCGACACGTTGGTGGATGCGCTGGAGCGTGGGCACAGAGTGGCCGCCTGCCGCGGCAAGCGCCTTGCCACTATTGTTATCTTGTCGGGTCCGAAAGCTTGTTGCTCACCGGGCCTCGAGGTACCTTGGTTGGTCTTCCCGGCAAGCTCCTCTTGCCGGGGCCTTGTTGCCTTGCCGGAGCGCGTGGCGCGTCGCGGCAAGTTCCTTGGCGTGCCTTGGTTGGCCTTCCCGGCAAGCTCCTCTTGCCGGGGCCTTGTCTCCTAAGCTTAAATACTTTGTTCTTGAATGGCTCCAAGGGAACCACGTAGGATCTTGGCGTTCTCCCGGCAAACCTTGCCGCGGGGTGCTGCAACTGCCCGTGCACAAGTTCGGGGTACTAGGGTACCCCTATTCTAGTACACCGACACATATACCTAAATTTTCTTACTAAAAATAAACTAGTTATATTAATTCAACTAGTTCAAATAATCTCATATACCTAAATTTTCTTACTAAAAATAAACTAGTTCTATTAATTCAACTAGTTAAACTAAGCATTTACTAAAAATAAACTAGTTATATTAATTCAACTAGTTCAAAAAATCTCATATACCTAAATTTTCTTACTAAAAATAAACTAGTTATATTAATTCAACTAGTTCAAATAATCTCATATACCTAAATTTTCTTATTAAAAATAAACTAGTTCTATTAATTCAACTAGTTCAAATAATCACATATACCTAAATTTTCTTACTAAAAATAAACTAGTTCTATTAATTCAACTAGTTCAAATAATCTCATATACCTAAATTTTCTGACTAAAAATAAACTAGTTCTATTAATTCAACTAATTCAACTAAGCATTAACAAAAAATAAACTAGTTATATTAATTCAAGAAGTTCAAATAATCTCATATACCTAAATTTTCTTACTAAAAACAGAAAATAAGTAAAAAAATAGAAAACCGAAAATAATTAAAACAATATATGTGTGTGTGTATGTGTGTACGTACATCTGTGTGTGTGTTGTGTGTGTGTGTACATACATGTGTGTGGGTGTACGTACGTGTGTGTGTGTGTATGTGTGTGTATGCGTGTGTTTGTATGCGTGTGTGTGTGTATGTGTGTGTGTGTATGTATGTGTCTGGGTACGACGAGCGGGCGTACGGGTGGCGGGGCGGCGACGACGGGCGTCGGGGGCGGCGAGGGCGGCGATGACGGGCGGCGGGGGTGGCGACGACGACGGGCGGCGGTGGCGCACGGGGGCGGCGACGACGGGCGGCGGGGGCGGCGAGGGTAGCGATGACGGGCGGCGGGGGCGGCGACGACGATGGGCGGCGGGGGCGCGCTGCGACGATGGGCGGCGGGGGTGGCGAGGGCGCGACGGGGACGGCGACGATGTACGTGCGGCGGGGGCAGCGATCGCGGGTGGCAGGGGCGACGGCGGCGGCGCGGCGGTGTCGGCGTCGTCGGCGATAGATCGAGTCTCACGCGAGAAGAAGTGGAGAAGTGGTCGATGATGGAACTGATTTTTCGTAAGTGTAGTATTTATAGGAGCGGCCTTTAGTACCGGTTAGAGCCGCCAACCGGTACTAAAGGCCAATTTTTGCCAGGCGAAGCGGCGGGAAACGAGGGCCCTTAGTACCGGTTGGTGGCTCCAACCGGTACTAAAGGCCCCTCCATTAGAACCGGTTGGAGCCACCAACCGGTACTAAAGGCCGTGCGCTGCCACCCGCGGTGCGCTATTTTTAGTCCCACCTCGTCGAGCGAAGGGCAGCCGCACTGATTTATAAACCCAGCCGCCGCTGCCCTTTCGAACTCCTCTATATAGCAGGCTTCTGGGCCTAACTTCGGCGCGCTGCCCTGTGAGCCTGCTGGCCCTCCTGGGCCTGAATTTGCACACCCTAGGTTTAGCAGGCCCATCGGGCAGCGCCCCAACAATTTTTTTATATTTTTTCTTTTATGCATTATTTATTTTCTTCTATTTATTTTTGAGTAATTATTTATATAGTTTTTTCTTTTCTGCTTTATTTGTTTTCTTCTACTTATTTCTGAGTAGTTTTTTTTGCTGTATTTAGTTTCTTTGTGAGTATTTTTGCTTTATATAATTTTTTTTCTTTTCCGCATTATTTATTTTCTTCTATATTTTTTTGAGTAATTTTTTATATAGTTTTTTCTTTTCTGCTTATTTTTTTATTCTATTTATTTCTGAGTACTTTCTTTTGCTGTATTTAGATTTTTGTGAATATTTTTGCTTTATATAGTTTTTTTTCTTTTCTGCATTATTTATTTTCACGGTTTGTACACGAAGTTCGTCCAGTTTTTGCCGTGACCCTCTTTACTCTTTCGCACTTGCTATGCGGGTGAAATGATGATACCTTCAACATTTTCAGGGTTTGTTTTGTAGTGATTTCATTTTCACGGTCATTTAGCTCTGATCTAAACAAATCGGTGACTGGAAAACAGCAAATGATGTCAGAACGTGTTGGAAATTGATGACATCGCTTCGAATGCTGCATAATAACGGCTCAAAAAAAGTCTGTAGTTCAAATAAGTTAAAAAAATGAAGTGCCCGTGTAACTGATGAGTTCTCGCCCGAAACTCTGATACTCCGAAAGAGATTGTCCAGTTTGTACACGAAGTTCTTCTAGTTTTTGCCGTGACCCTCTCTACTCTTTCGCACATGCTATGCCGGTGAAATGATGATACCTTCAACATTTTCAGAGTTTGTTTTGTAGTAATTTTCATTTTCACGGTCATTTAGCTCTTATCTAAACAAATCGGTGACTGAAAAATAGCAAATGATGTCAGAACGTGTTGGAAATTGATGACGTCGCTTCGAATGCTGCATAATGCCGACTCAAAAAAAGTCTGGAGTTCAAATAAGTTAAAAAATGAAGTGCCCATGTAACTGATGAGTTCTCGTCCGAAACCGGTGAAGACTCATATTGAGTCCACAAATTATACACAAAGAGTTCAATGAAGACCAAATACTTGTCATAGTTTGAGAAGTAACATATTTAAATTGTGCATCTGAACGCAGAAAAAATACATTGATCAGTACCGCCTTTCAGCGAAAATGCGCTCTACTGCTACAGAGAAGTACATAAAAAATACATTGATCACCAATGATCTTTTTGTATAGAATCTAAATTGTCAATAGGAATGTACCACCGATTTAAGAACCGGCAAAGACTCCTATTGCAGCCACAAATCCCACACATAGAATTCAATGAAGACCAAATGCATGTGATAGTTTGAGAAGTAACATATTTAAGGTGGTCAAATTCTTGCTAGGGGAGCGAGGTGGGACTAAAAATAGCCCCTGCCACAACCTCTTTAGTACCGGTTCGTGCCACGAACCAGTACTAAAGATGCTGGTGCCCGGCCAGCATCTTTAGTACCGGTTCGTGGCACGAACCGGTACTAAAGATTCTCAATGAACCGGTATTAAAGGTCTCCTCCCACCTAGTCATTTCAACCGGCACTAATGGACGCATTAGTGCCGGCTCATATGCAAACCGGTACTAATGTTTCTCATATTTGACCCTTTTTCTGCTAGTGATACCGGTAATGTACCGGGGCTACCGAAGGGTTCCGGGGGTCCACCGGGAGGGGCCACCTTTCCTGGAGGGCCTCATGGGCCATGGAGGGAAGGGAACCAGCCCCTAGAGGGCTGGGCGCATCCCCCCTTGGGCCCATGCGCCTAGGGTTGGGGGGGGGGGGGAAACCCTAAAGGGGGCGCCCCCCTTGCTTGGGGGGCAAGTCCCCCCCCCCCATGGCCGCCGCCACCCCTCTAGATCTCATCTAGAGGGGACTGGCCCCCTTCCTCCTCCCCCTATAAATAGAGGGGCGAGGGGAGGGCTGAATACACACCTCGAAGGCGCAGCCCCTCCCCTCCCCAAAACCTCTCCTCCTCCGTAGAAGCTTGGCGAAGCCCTGCCAGAGTACTGCCTCTCCATCACCACCACGCCATCATGCTGCTGCTGGAGATTTCTTCCTCAACCTCTCCCTCCTCCTTGCTAGATCAAGGCGCGGGAGACGTCTTCGCTCCGTACGTGTGTTGAACGCAGAGGTGCCGTCCGTTCGGCACTAGGATCTTCGGTGATTTGGATCACGACGTGTACGACTCCATCAACCCCGTTCTCTTGAACGCTTCCGCTCGCGATCTACAAGGGTATGTAGATGCACTCCTATCTCTCTCGTTGCTAGATGACTCCATAGGTTGATCTTGGTGATTCGTAGAAATTTTTTATTTTCTGCAACGATCTCCAACATGCACAAGGAAGTTTCTAGCATGAATAACCTTATGACCCCTTTGAGCCTGGGTGGCATTCCATAGGATGATCACATGGGTACTCCGGGATATCCTAGTACAACACTGGATTCTCCAGGTGTCCGCAACGAACCCACCCAGATGTGTATTTAAGTAGCCACCTTAAGTTAACCATTAATTAACAATACTCACATCTGTCATGGATACACTCACTCAATCCATGTCTACAAGCATAGCATAGCAATCCTGAGCATAACACAGAAGTAACTCCCAAAGGTTTGATAATAAAAGGGCAATAGGTTCTACCTCATCATCTACTTCCCAAACCCACATGTTATTCAGATCCTAACCATGCAATGTTTGAGGATTGGAACTAATGCATAAAAACTGGAAAACTCAAAACGGTGCCCGGGCTCATCTGCTCCCTCTCAGCAAAAAATTCAAAAAAAATACTAGAAAAATTCAAAAAATTCCAATTTTTTTTGTGGTGGTAGATAATTTGACGCGTTAGGAGCGCACCAAATTCAACTTATTTGGACATCTGAGCAGCTCTAGGCAAAAAAGACAAATCAGTCAAAAGAGTGCATGAACAGTAAACATTTTTACAGACCCTGATTTTGTCTTTTTTGCCGAGAGCTGCTCTAGGCAAATGAGTTGAATTTTGGTGCGCCCCTCACGCGTCAAATTATCTACCAGCACAAAAAAATTTGGAATTTTTTGAATTTTTCTAGTATTTTTTTTGAATTTTTTTCTAAGCGGGGGTGCAGATGAGCCGCACTCATAAAAACTGGGTAATAAAGGGTATGATCAAAGTGTTACTTGCCTTGCGGATGATCCGCAAAACCTAGAGACTCGTAGTAGCACGCTTCGCACTCCGGGAATTCTATCACAAACAAACAATAGCATACATAAGCACTCAAACAAGAAGCACGAGTAAAACTCAAATAAGAAGATCTAACCGGAAAGTTCAACTGAAGAACTCCGGTTTGCTAAAAGAATCAAATCAAACGGAGCAACGAAACTCAAACCATGAACGAAACAAGATTCGTTTACTACATTGGACTAAAGTCAACTTTTACATCACCAAGATCATGTTCAAGTAGGTTAAACAGAAAGAGGGCTTCGAGATGAAGATTTAGGCACTGGTTTCGTCTAATTTGGATAAACGAGCAAAAAGTTATACTAGATCCAAGATCAGGGCAGAAATCATGATCGAAAATAATCGCAAATAAAACCCTGGAAAATAAAACGAGACGAACAGGCTAACAAACAAACGTTCATTAACAGAACCTAATCGGTGAACAACGTTCATTAAAATGAACGAATGGACGAATGTCCGTTAAATAACTAAACCGAAAGAAAAAATCGAACCGATCTATTCTAAAAATACGGCTCTAGATTTTCAAAAAAAACGAAAGATTTTCAAAAAAAAAAAACAGAGGTGGCGGCGTCATCTACCTCCGGAGAGGTCCGGTGGGGCGGGGCGGCGTTGGCGGGGCTCTAGGTGGTGGTCAGGGGCGGCGGCTGCGGCGCAGGGCGACGACGGCGGCGTCAGCTACGGCGGCGCGGGCGGCGATGACTCGCGGTGTGGGCGGCGGCGGCTGCGGCGACGGGCGGCGGTGGCTACGGGTGCGGGGCGGGGCGATGGTTGGCGAGACGAGAGGCGGCGGGGCGGGCGGCTTATAAAGGGGTCGGGGGGTCCGACTTGGGGAAGGGGGCGGAAGGCGGCGTGGCGGCGTCGGACTCCGGCGAGTCCGAGTCACGCACGGGAAGGAGGTGGCGGTGATGACTTGGGCCGGCCTGCTCGGCTGGGCTACGGCCCAGTCGGGCAGGGAAACTTTTTTTAAAATAATTCCGCCGAAAACAGAAAATCCTAATAAAATATAAAAAAATTTATAAAAATGCCAAAAACAATTTTCACCGTCTAAAGAAAATATTTAGAACAAAGTGAACATTTTTCTGGCCTAAAAATGCAATTTTGAAAACATGCATATTTTTCTAATTCAAATAAAATCGCAATAAAAGTCCAAATAAAATAATTATTTGATTTAAACATTTTTCCTCCAATATTTTTTTGGAAAAGTCATTTTATCCCCTTTCTTTTATTTTGATATTAGAAATATTCAGAGAGAAAATGATTAAAACCAAAATGATCGTCTTTTCAATATTTGAGAAAATTCAAATATGAAAATAAATGAAACCCCCAACTCTCTTTGTGGGTCCTTGAGTTGCTTAGAGTTTCAAGGATCAACCAAAATGCAAGAAAATATGATATGCATATGATGACCTATGTATAACATTCCAAATTGAAAATTTGGGATGTTACGTTTCTGCTCCATTTTATCAATTACATATTGCTGTTTTTATTATTCTTATTACAAAAATCAACATCTACTATCATTGCTATGCTTATATCACCATCTCTTCGCCAAACGAGTGCACCTATACAAATTACCATTGTATTTGGTGTTTGGGGACACAAGAGACTTTTTATTATTTGGTTGCAGGGTTGTTTGAGAGAGACCATCTTCATCCTACACCTCCCACGGATTGATAAACCTTACGTTATCCACTTGAGGGAAAAATTGATATTGTCCCACAAAACTCTGCACTTGGAGGCCTAACACGTGTCTACAAGAATAAAGTTGCATAGTAGACATCAAGCTCTTTTCTAGCGCCGTTGCCGGGAAGGTGAGTTCTTGAAGGTATATCTTTAGATCTTGCAATCGAATCTTTTAGTTTCTTTTTTTTCACTAGTTTTGTTTATAAAAGAAAACTAAAAAATGGAATTGAGGTTGCATCATATTATTCATGTTTATATTGTCTTTCGTTAAAATGATGGAAAGGAATATTATGCTCAATTGATTGAAGAAGAATTCTATAAAATGTTTGACAAAAAAATCTTTGAATGATGAACATGATTTCAATGTTGTTGGTATGAACTCTTTGAGTATCCCTGATGCTAATGATATGCAAAGCCATAAGATTGGGGATGCTATGTTTGATGAAGATGTTATTTTTGTCCCCCAAGTTTTGATGAGAAAGTATATTATGATGATAGCATGCCTCCTATTTATGAGGATTATATTGATGAAAGTGGATTTGGAGAGGTCATGACTTTATTTAGTGATGAATCCACTATTTTGGAAGAGGTTTCAGTTGATTATGAAAACAAAGTTGCTATCTATGATGATTATGGTGATGACATGTGTGCTATATTGAATAACGATAACCATGAAACTTGTCATCGTGATTTTAATTTTCAATCACATGATAGTTATTTTGTTGAATTTGCTCCCACTACTATTGATGAGAATAAATTTACTTTTGTGGAGAGTAATAAATTTTCTATGTTTGTGGATCATTAAAACAATACTTTATGTGATAGTTATATTGTTGAACTCATTCGTGATGCCACTGAAAATTATTATGAGGGAGGCACATATGCTTGTAGGAATTGCAATAAAATCAAGTTTCCTCTCTTTATGTTGAAAGTTTTGAAGTTGTGCTTGTTTTGCCTTCCTATGCTAGTTGGTTATTGCTCCCATAAATTATTTTCTCACAAAATCCCTATGCATAGGAGGTAGGTTAGGCTTAAGTGTGCTTGCCATGTGATTCATGATGCTCTTTTTCATGTTTCAATTCTTATCTTTTATGCGAGCATCATTGAAATCATCTTGCCTAGCTAAAAGACATTAAAGAAAAGCGCTTGTTGGGAGAAAACCCAACACTTTTACCTACTGTGTTTGTGTGTTCACATGATTAAGCTACTGTAGTAATCATGTTTTACTGCTTTTGTTACAATAAAGTGCCAAGTAAAGCCTTTGGGATAGTGTGGATGATAGTTGACTTGAATCTGTGCAAAAACAGAAACTTTTGCGCTTAGTCCAGGAATGTTAAAAATTCACTGGAACATGCTTTTGATCTGAAATTTTTATGTGTGGTAGATATCAAAATTCCCTAAGTTTTCTTGTTTTTTTGGAATTTTTGGAGTAGGAGAAGTATGGTAGTTGTCCAGATCATTACAAACTGTTCGGTTTTTAACAGATTCTGTTATCAATGCATAGTTTGCTTGTTTCCTAGTTTCTGTGGCTTATATTGCTCAATATAAATTGCGTAAATGATATGCTACAGTAGGCATTATGTGGAAACAATTATGAATCGTGTCTCTAACAGTACCAAATTGAATGGTTTGCTCTTTATCATATTAACCTATCTCACAAAGTTCCATTAAGTTTTTTGTGATTGAAGTTTTCAAGTTTTGGGTGAGATATCGATATGAGGAGAATAAGGAGTGACAAGACCCTAAGCTTGGGGATACCCAAGGCACTCCCAAGGTAATATTCGAGGAAGATCCAAGCAACTAAGCTTCGGGATGTCCCGGAAGGCATCCCCTCTTTCGTCTCCAACATTATCGGTAACCTTGCTTGAGGCTATATTTTGTTGTCACATGATATGTGTTTTGCTTGGAGCATCATTTTATTTTGTTATGATTTGGTTCCTTTTATCCATAATAATGTTTTGCATCTTTTACTTCAATAAAAATGCCAAATATAGCCTTTGCCATGCTTATTTTGCGAGTCTACTTGTGGCTGTTTCAAAATAGAAAGTTTGTTGCTGTTGCAAAAATTCTCTAGAAAATTCAGAATGTGATAAAATTTTGAAACTTTTTGCATAGTAATCAATAATACATTTTCGACAGCTTGGTAATTTTTCAGAATTGTTGGAGTTAGGGAAGTATGATGAATATTGCACTCTTTACAAACTGTTCTGTTTTGGCTGATTGCTGTTGTGTTTGCATTGTTTGCATATGTTTGCTTGTTTAATGATTCTATTTGAGGATAGGACTATTAAATATGCAGAGGCATTTAGTATGCAATGTTAAATAATAATATTAGTGATTTTCTACAGTAGAGAATGATAAGGTTATTGCATTGATTTATACTAACTTATCTCACGAGTTCTTGTTGAGTTTTGTCTGGATGAAGTTTTTAAGATTTATGGAAATCGTGATATAAAAGGAATTAAGGAGACACAAAAGCTCAAGCTTGGGGATTCCCAAGGCATCCCAAGATAATATTCCAAGAAGTCTCAAGCATCTAAGCTCTAGGGTTCCTCGGTAGGCATCCAACCTTTCTTCTTCAACTATTATCGGTTAGTATCAGTTGAGCCTAAGTTTTTGCTTCTTCACATGAGTTGTGCTAATCTTGGAATGCCATTTCATTTTGTTTTGCTAGCTGTTTTAATAAAATACTTAGATCTGAAAGTTTTTAATAAGAGAGTCCCCAATTAGCTACCTATTTACTTAACTACTCGCTTGATCTTCACTCATATCTTTTTGGAGTAGCTTGTCAGTTACTCTTGTGCTTCATGTATATCCTATAAGTAAATTGTTGAATGAATTGAATATCATGAAGTTGAAATTATATATTCATATCATGCCTAGTAGTAGCTTCACATTGGGTTTAGAAAGGAAATCTTTTGAAGCGTGAAAATCACAATATTGGTCATACTACAGGAATCAACTACTTTGCCATCAGACACGGCGGACGGCAAGCAGACGGCAAAAGTGGATGGCAACGTACGGGACGACAAAGAGCTACATTGCCGTCCGCTTCTCGGGCAGCTGACGGCAAAGGGTCCTTTGCCATCAGCTGCCGACGGCAAAGAATACTGACGGCAATAATTGCGCTGTTACTCCGCTAGTTGGTTAACGGCAAGCCTTTGCCGTCGGCCGCTGACGGCAAACATCGGAAGGCCTTTGCCGTCCGCCACTGTAGGCAAAGTTTTTTCTCTTTGCCGTCAGCCACTGTTGGCAAACTGACCAAATAGGTCAGCCTCCCAGGAAGCACAGTTGCCTGCCACGTGGCCTCTTTGCCGTCCGCTGCTGATGGCAAAGACACCTTTGCCGTCGGTGGCTGACGGCAAAGAGCCTGCATATTGGCTCTTTTTTCTATTTTTTTAAATCCAACAATTTTCACAGCAAATATATATGACATATATAGATATATTTCACAGAGCTATTTAACAGCACATAAGTTTCATCGTACATACATATATAGTTCCATCCACTCATACATAGCAAGTTCCATCAAGATAGCAAAATTGCACATACATATTACAATGCAAAGTTTCATCAAGATAGCAAGTTCCATCGTAGCAAGCTAGAAGAATACTAGAAGAGAATGAAATTAAAAACAAGCACTCCATCATAGCAAGCTAGCTTCCGAGAGGTGAATGAAATCTGCAAAATGGCAAATAAGAAAGTTAGGAAAAGGTGACCAGAAGAAGAAGACTAGAAGAAGAAGCACGCCATCATTTGTGAGGTAACTTAGGTGAAATGGATCGTTTATGAGCTAACTTAGGTAAAATGCATCATTTTAGAGCTAACGTAGGTAAAATGGATCATTTATGAGCTAACTAAGCTAATTATGCCGTTTTTTACATAAGTAAGCTAAGTACATGTCATTATTGAGCAAACCTAGTTAACTAAGCATATTATAACTAACTTAGGTCATTTTGGAGGAAACAAAGCTAAGTATAGATCATTTTAGAGCTAACTTAGGTAAAATGGCTGGTTTTGGAGGTCAGTAAGCTTATTAAGTCAATTTGGAGGAAAATAAGCTAACTCTAGGTCATTAAGGTAAGCATATTGGAGGAAATAAAGCTATGTCTAGGTCTTTATGCATTTGTTAAGCAATAAACTAGAGAAACTTACCTTGATCATGGAGGTGTCGGAGCGGGCTGGCTCATGCCAGTAGCTGGAGAAGGATCGTGTGATGCTTGTGTGGAGTTACGCTGCACCAAAGGTCATTTCCAATGTTTCGTTAGCATGATGACACTCAAATGTTAAGACTAGCAAGTAACGTCCATTCAAATTAAACTCACCGTGGTCTCAGGAGCAATCTCTGGATCAATGGCTATGGAGCCACAGGACCTCCCGCCACTAGATATCATCACCTGCTCTGGATTGTACGGAATCTGGCTTGGGTTAAACTCCTCCCCTTTCCTCGCCTTCCCCTTGACTTGCTTGTAAGAGGCAGTGTGGGCCATGGCATACAGGTCGTACCCCTCTGGCACCTTATCCGTCTTATTGTAGCATGCCTGAAAGAGAGAAACAAAGTAAATTAGTAATTAAAGTGCTCAAGCTAGCATGATGAATGAATTGCATTAATAATGAAGCAAACCACATTACCCAATTCCGCCCGAACTGATATAAGCTGGAGCTACCTTGATGGTGTGGCACACGTTCAATTTGGGCACGTTTGTCCTTGGCCTCAGTCGGCTCCCCTTCCATCTTTCAACACCTGCCATGACAAAGAGTAAACGAAATTAGTACAACATAAAAAAAATACCGACATGAATAATAATATGTATATCACTTAAGTGTATCATCATCAAGTACAACATAAAAAAATTGAATACCTGACACTACTAATAATCTCGATCAGTATCATCAATAAATGCATAATCATCATCATCACTATAATCAATGACAGGCTCATAGGGTTCAGTGGCATCAACATGTGGAAGGCCACCTTTACGTAATCGGTCAAGCATTGAGAGGTCGTCCGCAGCAGTAACCTCTTCTTGTTCCGGCTCTTCTTGTTCCTCCTCTGTGGTGATGTGGGATTCACTGTCGCTGTCTACGAAGGGGCAGAGCTCGTCAAACACACGGTGAGGTCGTCGAACACCAAACCTCGCAGCGATGAAACAACTGCACATTTAAATCTACATGATCAACACAATTATATATGATGTTTTTCATAACAAAATCGAAAAATATATGACCTAAATAATAATTCACAAATATATAACCCCGTCGGCCTCTGGAAGGCCAAAGAGCACCTTTTCGGGAGGTTTAGGGGGTCGGGGTGTCATGTCGGTGTCGGGGTGCTGTTTTGGGGTCAGGGTGTCGTGTCGGGGTCGGGGTGTCGGGGTGTGGTGTCGTGGTCTGTGTGTCGGGGTGTGGTGTCGGGGTCGGGGTGTCGGGGTCAGGGTGTCGGGGTCAGGTGTCGGGGTGTGGTGTCGGGGTCGGGGTGTCGGGGTCAGTGGTCGGGGTGTTTCCTTCTATCCTTCTTCTTCTTTCCTTCTCTTCTTCTTCTCTTCTTCTTCTTCTTTCCTTTCTTCTTCTTCTTCTATCCTTCTTCTTCTTTCGTTTCTTCTTCTTCTTCTTCTTCTTTCCTTTCTTCTTCTTTCCCTTCTTCTTCTTCTTCTTTTTTCATCCTTTTTCTACTTCTTTCACTTCTTTTCTTTTCTTCTATTCTTCTTCTTCTACTTCTTCTACTTATTTTCTTCTTCTTCTTTTTCATCTTTTTTCTACTTCTTTTCTTTTCTTCTTTTTCATCTTTTTTCCACTTCTTCTTCTTTTCTTCTACATATTCTTTTTTCTAACACTAACACTAAATTTTCTTCTTTTCTAACACTAAATCTAACACTAACACTAACACTAACAATTAAACAAGAATTAAACAGCAAAACAAAGAAAAACAGAAAAAAAAACTCACCGGAGCAGGGGGCGACGCTGGCGCCGGGGTGGTGGGTGGGTGGGGGGGGGGGCGGCGGGGCTCCGGGGCAGTGGGATGGCCGGGCGGCGGGGGCGGGGGCGGCGCCGTGCGGGAGGGGCGGGGGCGGGGGCAGGAGGGGCGGGGGCAGCGCCGGGCGGCGGGACGATGGGGGCGGTGGCGGGTGGGGAAGGGGGTGGGGGCGGCGGGTGGCGGTGGCGGGGGCGGCGAGGGCGCGGGTGGCGCCGGGCGGCGGGGGCGGGGGCGGAGTAGGTCGAGGGAGAGAGATGAGTAACGGGCGGGGGAGGGGGCTCGGCCGTTAGTTAGGTTAGTTAGGGTAGCCTTTGCCGTCCACCCTCCTTTGCCGTCCGCTTTTGTTCATATTTGCCGTCTGCGGCGGACGGCAAAGCGGGGGACGTTAAGTATTTTTTAACCAGCTCCTTAGTGGGGCCCCCTCCCTCTTTGCCGTCTGCTAATGGACGGCAAAGATTCTTTGCCGTCAGCTAGCGAACGGCAAAGAACAGGCTGATGGCAAAGGCATTCTTTGCCATCAGCCAGTTCTTTGCCGTCTGCTTTCGGGTAGCTGATGGCAAAGAGCTTCTTTGCCGTCTGCTAGTTGACGGCAAAGAGCTGGCAGATGGCAAAGTAGCTGATTCCAGTAGTACAAGCAATTCATGAACAATTAGTATAAGGAAGAGAACTTTCACATACAAATATATTATCTTGGACATCTTCTATGATTGTGAATACCCATAAATTATTTTCAAACTTGAGAAAATTAGTTGAAGTTGGACAAGGAAGACAACGTAATGAGTCATGTTTGGGTATATTTGCATAGAAGTTATATTGTCATGGATCCTCCAACATGTGGTGTTTGCCTAGGTTCTTTTGCTTGCCAAAAATTCGTACTAAGTAGAGATACTACTTGTGCATCCAAAAACCCTTGAACCCAGTTTCTTGCCCTGAGTGTCCACCATACCTACGTATGGATAAGATCCTTCAAGTAAGTTGTCATCAGTGCATAAAGCAATAACCATTGCTCCTAAATATGTTTGATCTTTTATTGTAAGCGAAAATTGAGCGTTGTACGAACTTGTGATGGCAAAGTAATAAAGCGACGGACTACATAATAAAGGTTGCTATCACAAGGGGCAATATAACATGATGTTCCTTTGCATTAAGAGCTTGGACATCCAAATAAAAAGCGCATGGAAACCTCTGCTTCCCTCTGCGAAGGGCCTATCTTTTACTTTTCAGTATTTACTTTTATGCAAAGAGTCAATAGTATAAATTCTCATTTCAACCTCGATTATTCTCTATTTGGCGAGCATCATGTGGTGGGGAAAGATCTAGGCACATATGACCAGTCACTACAAAAAAAATACACTTCCGTGATGGTACAGTAGGTCACGTTTTCTGTCATGCATGTACATCCATGATGATTTTATGACAGAATCAAGCTAGTCATACCTATGCTGTCGAAGAAGTGTCCATGACATTACCAAAATTATCATCACGGAAGTGTACACTTCCATGACGATAAATCACGCGTCACAGAAGTGCTTTTGTCAAGGGTGACCGACACGTGGCATCTACCGTAATGGAACGCCGTTAAGCTATCGGGTCCTGTTTTGGATCCGATAACCCGTTAACAGCCCCGACCAATGGGGATTTCCCATGTGTAAAATCATCATTGGCTGCAGGAAACACGTGTCGGCTCACCGTTGGGACAAATGTCAGCCACTCATTCGATAGAAGGCGCCTATGATACGTCGACACATGGCAGGGCCCAACAGAGGCCCATTCCTATGAAAAAGCCGGCCCGTTTTACTTGGTCAAAAGGTGGTGGGCCGGGCCATGGAAAGCTGGTTAACGGCCTGTTTGCATATAGCCCATTTACAGCCCGCTAACCCAGGGGCCGTTACGACCTATATGAATTAGGCCCAGTAGCGTCATCTGGGCCGTCCAATATGATTCTAGCCCATTTTAATTTCTAGCCCATGTATGGCCCATGACGTCTTTCGGCCCATATGAAGCCCTTTGTAACTCTTGACCCATTAACGGCCCGTCGTGAAACTGGCCCATAATGAATAGTGTATCACTTTATACCCATTAACGGCCCATGGTGAAACTGGCCCGTAATGAACAGTGTATCGTTTATACCCATTAATGGCCAATTATTCCGTTGGGCTGTTTCTAGCCCATGTTATCTTTCGGCCTCCTCAAGGCCCATTTATTCTTGGGCTCATTTCCATCATTCGTTTACTTACGGCCCGTTATTGTCATTTTCTGCTTGTGGGCCAAATTCAGCCCGAGGTTACAGTCGGCCCGTTTGTGGCCCGTTAATACGTTGGGCCGATTTTATAGCGTCATCAAATATGGCTGATACGACGGCCCGTTATGGTCGGCCCATGAACGGACGATTCCAACTCTAGCCCGTTTATGACCATAATGCGGTCTATTATTGGCCCATGTTTGGCCAACCGATCATATGGCCCGTAGAAGGCCCATTGATGATACAGCCCGTAGAAGGCCCATTGTGTCTACGACCCATATAAGGCCGATTGTTTCTACGACCCATAGAAGGCCCATTGTTTCTACGGCCTGTAGGAGGGCCATGGTAACTATAGTAAATATGTAGCCCATGGTTATTGTGGCCTAGTTTTAAAAAATAGGTTACTGCGGCCACTAACAAACCGCGAAAAAAGAACTGCACTGACTACAAGCAAAGAAATAAAACAAGACAATAAGGAAATAAATAAGCAAGGAACTTACGCTAGGATATCATGGCTATTACACATATTACATCCACTAGGCATCAAAGTTCACCACCAGTGCAAATATAGGGAACAAAGCAGCATATAAACGCCGTAGCAAAACAAGTCCAGAACTGAAACCACTTCAGAAGAGCTCAAGAAACAATATCCTGGGTACCCATAATGCTGGCAAGATTCTTAGCAAGCTTATTAACTTTCTCTTGTTTGTCGCTTAAATCCTCCAGCACTTGTTGTTGCACCACAGAGTATGCATCCGAATTCTGCAGGGACTTCCTCAGTCCTTCGGCTTCCTGTCGCATAACATCTGATCAATGTCTTTCAACTTGAAGTTGAGACTCAAGAAGCCAAACTGATTCAGGCAACGAGTTCGAAGAGCGGGTGCCAGCAGTAGTAGCCAGTAACTCGAACACTACATCAAGACAGGACGTTGGGCTTGTCTCAGTGTCTTCAGTATAGTTTTTATCAGCTTTCTTGGTGACCAACAGGGATGTCTCACTATCTTGAACCTTATCTACATAACTTATTTTACCATTGCATAACGGGGTACTCTTCTCCAATATTTTATCCGCGTTATAAAAGAGAAACAAATAAACACATCACAGTTTTACAATGTAGTATATGAAACTCATTTTCGTAAACCAGTTCAGTACTAAGGTGGACAGGATAACAACATGAAACAAACATATATCTATGTAGTATGGTCACTGTATGGTCTATATCATTCTAGTTTATGTTGCCAAATCAAGATAGATACAGTTAAAATCATATCTATTGCAGACAAAGCAGCATAGATAGAATATAAGTATGGGAAACTACACAGCAATACAACACTTGTAATGTACATGGCATGAGAACATAACTGTTTATTCAATTGAAACTGAAATCAACATAGAGCAAGTTACAATTGCAAACACGTTAAAGAAACAGGTTTAAAACATACCTGTTGCGCCATTGGAGTTTCAATTGCATCCTTCAAATTTGAAATTAGTTGGTATGAGTAAATACAGTGATGCAAGAGCAAAGTAGTATGAACCATAGCTATGAAACCTAACCTGAGAACAATTCTTCTGCTGCTTTAAGCGTTGACTTGGGGTTTGGAGTGGTGGTCCTTGTTCTTTGGGCACTGCAGTTGCCTTACTAACTGCTTGTGTTTGGGTGCTCTATGGTGGAGACAGTGCTGTGTCAACAGGAACTGGGTTACTATCTACTGGGGTTGGGGTTAGAAGGGGTGTAGCTGGTTCTCTGTCCAACTGGGTAGGGGTACAATCTTCATGAGTCTGGGTTATGTGTGGTGGGGCTGGTTCTTGGGCAAGTACAACCGTGGTTCTATCTACATCGACAGGTAGCACGATCTTTTCTGAACACCGTGTTTTTACTCCCACAGATACTGCCATCACCCCCTCCAGTTGAAATGGCTGATAAACAAGAAAAGTAATTTAATGTACATACATTGTAAGATAGACAGGTGCAATGGATAGTAGGGAAGAAAACGGGGCATGAAATAATTCACATTTATGTTGTCTAACCAAACAGAATAGCAGGACATAATTTCACATATATGATGGCTAATTAAACAGGATAGCATAACACAATTTCACATGTGTGATGACTAACTAAACAGGATAGAATGACATACTTCAAAATATGATGACTATGTAAACAGGATGACATGATATAACTATACGATGTGTCTATTAAAGTGGTTGGATGCCATAGATCACAAACATGCCGTCGATGGAAACATTATGGCATGATATAATTCATAGATAGAATGACATAATTCAAAATATGATGACTATGTAAACAGGATGAGATGATATAAATATATTATGTCTTTAGAAAATGGGTTGGCATGCCATAATTCAAATACATGCTTTCTATGTAATCATCATGGCATGATATAATTCAACTATATGATTTATATACTAAGGAAGTGAGCAGAGGGCAATCGCATATATGATGTGTCAACTAAGGAGATGGCATTCACTATTGTTTATATGATGTAAAAACTAAGCATTACAATACAACATATGCATGATATGAGTAATATAACCCTGCCAAGTTTGAGCATACACCTCAGGGGGATAATAGGACTAGTCATCTGCCTCTGAATCCTCCTCTGAAGAGCTATCTGTAACCAGTAAGATATCCGCTTCAGCAGGTAGCATTGTCTGCTTTGAAGACCTTGTTTTCACTCCAGATTTCTCCATCACCAATTCAAATGGCTGATGCATAGGAAGAGCAGTTGAATCTACAAACATTGTCGACAAAAGTAATGAGAAATACAAAAAAAGACGGCATGATATAATTCACATATATGACGCTTGGCTAGATAGCATGGCATTGCATAATTCACATATATAATGCCTTGCAACAAGATAACATTGCATAATTCACATATATAATGTCTTGCAACAAGATGGCATTGCATAATTCACATATATAGTAATTAGACACTAAGCAGGTGGCATTCACACAAAGCATGTCTAAACTAAGCAAATGACATAGCAATGCAACATACCATACGCATGATATGAGCAACATAACCCTGCCAAGTTGGAGCACGCACCTTGATACATCTCCAACGTATCTATATTTTTTGATTGTTCCATTTTGTTTTGGATTTTATGGGCTTTACTTTACACTTTTATATCATCTTTGGGATTAACCTACTAACCGGAGGCCTACCCCGAATTGCTGTTTTTTTGCCTATATCAGTGTTTCGAAGAAAAGGAATATGAAATGGTGTCAAAAACGGAATGAAACCTTCAGGAGCGATCTTTTTGGAACAAACGCAATCCAGGAGACTTGGAGTGGACGTTAAGAAGCAGCCGAGGCAGCCACGAGGCAGGAGGGCGCGCCTTGGGGGATGGGCGCGCCCCCCATCCTCGTGGGCCCCTTGTTGCTCCCCTGACCTACCTCCTGCGCCTATATATAGCTCCATACCCTAAAAAATATCCAGGAGCACCACAAAAAATTATTTCCACTGCCGCAACCTTCTATATCCGCGAGATCCCATCTTGGAGCCTTCGCCGGTGCTCCGTCGGAGGGGGAATCGACCATGGAGGGCTTCTACATCAACACCATAGCCTCTCCGATAAGTTGTGAGTAGTTTACCACATACCTTCGGGTCCATAGTTATTAGTTAGATGGATTCTTCTCTCTCTTTGAATTTCAATACAAAGTTCTCCTCGATGTTCTTGGAGATCTATTCGATGTAACTCTTTTTGTGGTGTGTTTGTCGAGATCCGATGAATTGTGGGTATATGATCAAGTTTATCTATGAGAAATGTTTGAATCTCCTCTGAATTATTTTATGTATCATTGGTTATCTTTGCAAGTCTCTTCGAATTATCAGTTTGGTTTGGCCTACTAGATTGATCTTTCTTGCAATGGGAGAAGTGCTTAGCTTTGGGTTCAATCTTGCGGTGTCCTTTCCCAGTTACAGCAGGGGCAGCAAGGCATGTATTGTATTGTTGCCATTGAGGATAAAAAGATGGGGTTTATATCATATTGCTTGAGTTTATCCCTCTACATCATGTCATCTTTCTTAATGCGTTACTCTGTTCTTATGAACTTAATACTCTAGATGCAGGCAGGAGCCGAGCGATGTGTGGGGTAATAGTAGTAGATGCAGAATTGTTTTGATCTACTTGTCGCGGACTTGATGCCTATATACATGATCATGCCTAGATATTCTCATAACTATGCACTTTTCTATCAATTGCTCGACAGTAATTTGTTCACCCACCATAATACTTATCCTATCTTGAGAGAAGCCACTAGTGAAACCTATGCCCCCGAGTCTATCTTTTATCATATAAGTTTCCAATCTACTTTATTTTGAATTCTTTACTTTCCAATCTATATCATAAAAATACCAAAAATATTTATCTTATCTTATTATCTCTATCAGATCTCACTTTTGCAAGTTACTATGAAGGGATTGACAACCCCTTTATCGCGTTGGTTGCGAGGTTCTTGTTTGTTTGTGTAGGTACGAGGGACTTCTGTGGAGCCTCCTACTGCATTGATACCTTGGTTCTCAAAATTGATGGAAATACCGACGCTACTTTGATGCATCACCCTTTCCTCTTCAAGGGAAAACCAACGCAGTGCTCAAGAGGTAGCAAGAAGGATTTCTGGCGCCGTTGCCGGGGAGGTCTTCGCTCAAGTCAAGACATACCAAGTACCCATCACAAACTCATCACCCTTCCATTACATTATTTGCCATTTGCCTCTCGTTTTCCTCTCCCCCACTTCACCCGTGCCGTTTTATTCGCCCTCTCTTTTCCGTTTGCCTCTCTTTTTCGCTTGCCTTTTTGTGTGCTTGTGTGTTGGATTGTTTGTCACAATGGCTCAAGATAATACTAAATTGTGTGACTTTTCCAATACCAATAATAATGATTTCCTTAGCACTCCGATTGCTCCTCTTAATGATGCTGAATCTTGTGAATCAATGCTGCTTTGTTGAATCTTGTTATGAAAGATCAATTCTCCGGCCTTCCTATTGAAGATGTCGCTACTCATCTAAACAATTTTTTTGATTTGTGTGATATGCAAAAGATGAAAGACATGGATAATGATATTGTTAAATTGAGTTATTTCCGTTTTCACTTAGAGATCGTGCTAAAACTTGGTTTTCGTCTTTGCCTAAAAATAGTATTGATTCATGGAATAAGTGCAAATATGCTTTTATCTCTAAGTATTTTCCTCCCGCTAAGATCATCTCTCTTAGAAACGATATTTTGAATTTGAAGCAACTAGATCATGAGCATGTTGCCCAATGTTGGCAGAGGATGAAATTAATGATTCACAATTTCCCTGCACATGGTTTGAATTTATAGATGATCATACAAAACTTTTATGCCGGATTGAATTTTGCTTCCAGAAATCTTATGGATTCGGCCGCGGGAGGAAATTTTATGGAAATCACTTTAGGAGAAGCTAGTAAACTCCTAGATAATATTATGCTTAATTATTCTCAATGGCACACTGAAAGACCTATTAGTAAAAAAGTTCATGCAATAGAAGAAATTAATGTTTTGAGTGGAAAGATGGATGAACTTATGAAATTGTTTGCTAATAAGAGTGCTCCTATTGATCCTAATGATATACCTTTGTCTACTTTGATTGAGAATAATAATGAATCTATGGATGTGAATTTTGTTTGTAGGAATAATTTTGGTAACAACGCGTATAGAGGAAACTTTAATTCTAGGCCATTCCCTAGTAACTCCTCTAATAATTAAGGTAATTCCTACAACAACTCTTATGGAAATTTTAATAAGATGCCCTCTGATTTTGAGAATAGTGTTAAAGAATTTATGATCTCTCAAAAGAATTTCAATGCTCTGCTTGAAGAAAAATTGCTTAAAGTTGATGAATTGGCTAGGAACGTGGATAGAATTTCTCTTGATGTTAATTCTTTGAAACTTAGATCTATCCCACCTAAGGATGATATCAATGAGCCTCTCAAAGCCATGAGATATTCCATTGATGAGTGCAAAGAAAGAACCGCTAGGATGCGTGCTAAGAAAGATTGCTTTGTGAAAGCGTGTTCTTCTAGTTTCCATGATAATAATGATGAAGATCTAAAAGTGATTGATGTGTCTCCTATTAAATCTTTTTTTTGCAATATGAATCTTGATAATGATGGGACTGGAGATGAGTCAACTTTAGTTAAAAGGCATCCCTATGATTCGGAGTTTTTAGATCTTGATGCTAAATTTGGTACAAGTGAGATTGGAGAGGTCAAAACTTTACATAGCAATGAACCCACCATTTTGGATTACAAGGAATTTAAATATTATAATTGCTCTTTAATAGATTGTATTTCCTTTTTGCAATCCGTGTTAAATTCTCTTCATGCTTATAGTCAAAATAAAGCTTTTACTAAACAGATCGTTGATGTCTTGATGCAATCTTAAGAAGAAAAACTTGAATTGGAAGTTTCTATCCCTAGAAAACTTTATTATGCATGGGAACCTACTATTAAAATTAAAATTAAAGATCATGAATGCTATGCTTTGTGTGATTTGGGTGCTATTGTTTCCATGATTCCAAAAACTTTATGTGATGTGCTAGGTTTCCGTGATTTTGATGATTGCTCTTCAAACTTGCACCTTGCGGATTCCACTATTAAGAAACCTATGGGAAGGATTAATGATGTTATTATGGTTGCAAATAGTAATTATGTGACCGTAGATTTCATTGTTCTTGATATAGATTGGAATCTTTCATGTCCTATTATTCTTGGTAGACCTTTCCTTATACCGATTGGGGCAATTATTGATATGAAGGAAGGAAATATTAGATTCCAATTTCCATTAAGGAAAGGCATGGGACACTTTCCTTGAAAGAAAATCAAATTACCTTATGAATCTATTATGCAAGCCACTTATGAATTGAATACCAAAGAGGCAATACTTAGATCTACTCTCGCTTTTATGCCTAGCTAGGGGCGTTAAACGATAGCGCTTGTTGGGAGGCAACCCAATTTTATTTTTGTTCCTTACTTTTTGCTTCTGTTTAGTAATAAATAAATCATCTAGCCTCTTTTTAGATGTGGTTTAATGTTTTAATTAGTGTTTGTGCCTAGTAGAACCTATAGGATCATCTTGGGTGATAGTTAATTTGATTCTGCTGAAAAACAGAAACTTTTGCGCACACAAGAATAATTTTAATAAATCACAGAAACGTGCTTTTGAGTTGATTCTTTTTGCATTAGATCAATAATAAATTTCCTAGGACTTCCTATTTTGGTAGGAGTTTTAGAGTTCCAGAAGTATTCAAAAGTTACAGATTGCTACAGTCTGTTATGTTTTTGACAGATTCTATTTTTTTGTGTTGTTTGCTTATTTTGATGCATATATGGCTAGTATCGGGGGGAGGGGGGTATGAACCATAGAGAAGTTGGGATACAGTAGGTTTAACACCAATATAAATAAATAATGAGTTCATTATAGTACCTTAAGTGGTGGTTTTTCTTTCTTGCACTAACGGAGCTCATGAGATTTCCTGTTGAGTTTTGTGTTGTGAAGTTTTCAAGTTTTGGGTAAAGATTTGATGGAATATGGAATAAGGAGTGGCAAGAGCCTAAGCTCGGGGATGCCCATGGCACCCCAAGATAATCCAAGGACAACCAAAAGCCTAAGCTTGGGGATGCCCCGAAAGGCATCCCCTCTTTCATCTTCGTTTATCGGTAACTTTACTTGGAGCTATATTTTTATTCGCCACATGATATGTGTTTTGCTTGGAGCGTGTTGTATGATATGAGTCTTTGATTTTTAGTTTACCGCAATCATCTTGTCTGTACACACCTTTTGGGAGAGACACACATGATTTGAAATTTATTAGAATACTCTATGTGCTTCACTTATATCTTTTGAGCTAGACAGTTTTGCTCTATGTGCTTCACTTATACTTTTTAGAGCACGGCGGTGGTTTTATTTTGTAGAAATTATTGAGCTCTCAAGCTTCACTTATATTATTTTGAGAGTCTTTTAGAACAGAATGGTATTTGCTATGGTTATAAAATTGGTCCTAATATGATGGGCATCCAAGTTGGGTATAATAAAAACTATCATACGGAGTGAATTGGATGCCATGATCAATTTGATGCTATTGTTTTGAGATATAAAGGTGGTAATATTAGAGTCATGCTAGTTGGGTAATTATGAAATTAAGGAATACTTGTGTTGAAGTTGGCAAGTCCCGTAGCATGCACATATGATAAAAGTTATGTAACAAATTTATTGCATGGGGTGCTCTTTTGATTGCCTTCCTTATGTGTGGATGTCGGGGGCGCGCGATGGTTAACTCCTACCAACCTCCACCCTAGGAGCATGCGTAGTAGTACTTTGCTTCGAGGGCTAATAAAACTTTTGCAATAAGCATATGAGTTCTTTATGACTAATGTGAGTCCATGGATTATACGCACTCTTACCCTTCCATCATTGCTAGCCTCTTCGGTACCGTGCATTGCCCTTTCTCACCCTGAGAGTTGGTGCAAACTTCGCCGGTGCATCCAAACCCCGTGATACAATACGCTCTATCACACATAAACCTCCTCATATCTTCCTCAAAACAGCCACCATACCTACCTATTATGGCATTTCCATAGCCATTCCGAGATATATTGCCATGCAACTTTCCACCGTTTCGTTTATCATGACACGCATCATCATTGTCATATTTCCTTGCATGATCATGTAGTTGACATCGTATTTGTGGCAAAACCACCTTGCATAATTTTTTATACATGTCACTCTTGATTCATTGCCCATCCTGGTACACCGCCCGAGGCATTCATATAGAGTCATATCTTGTTCTAGTTTTGAGTTGTAATTTTGAGTTGTAAATAAATAGAAGTGTGATGATCATCAAGCATTGTCCCTTATAAAAAAAGAAAGATAAATGCCAATAAAAAAAGAATAAAGGCCAATAAAAAAGGGAAAAAAGGGGGACATTGTTACTATCCTTTTCCACACTTGTGCTTCAAAGTAGCACCATGTTCTTCATATAGAGAGTCTCTTATGTTGTCACTTTCATATACTAGTGGGATTTTTCATTATAGAACTTGGCTTGTATATTCCAACGATGGGCTTCCTCAAAATGCCCTAGGTCTTCGTGAGCAAGCAATTTGGATGCACACCCACTTAGTTTCTTTTGTTGAGCTTTCATACATTTATAGCTCTAGTGCATCCGTTGCATGGCAATCCCTACTCCTCATGTTGACATCAATTGATGGGCATCTCCATAGCCCGTTGATTAGCCTCGGCAATGTGAGACTTTGTCCTTTTTTGTCTTCTTCACACAACCTCCATCATCATATTCTATTCCACCCATAGTGCTATATCCATGGCTTACGCTCATGTATTGCGCGAGAGTTGAAAAAAGGTGAAGCGCGTTAAAAATTATGAACCAATTGCTTGGCTGAAACCGGGGTTGTGAATGATGGGAGTATTTTGTGTGATGAAAATGAAACATAGCCTAACTATATGATTTTGTAGGGACGAACTTTCTTTAGCCATGTTATTTTGAGAAGACATGATTGCTTTGTTAGTATGCTTGAAGTATTACTATTCTTATGTCAATATGAACTTTTATTTTGAATCATTTGGATCTGAACATTCATGCCACAATAAAGAAACTTACATTGAGAAAGATGCTAGGTAGCATTCCACATCAAAAATTCTGTTTTTATCATTTCCCTACTCGAGGACGAGCAAGAATTAAGCTTGGGGATGCTTGATACGTCTCCAACTTATCTATAATTTTTTATTGTTCCATGCTATTAAATTACCTGTTTTGGATGTTTATGGGCTTTACTTTACACTTTTATATCATTTTTAGGACTAACCTACTAAATGGAGGCCCAGCCCAAAATGCTGTTTTTTTGCCTATTTCAGTGTTTCGAAGAAAAGGAATATCAAACGGAGTCCAAACGGAATGAAACTTTTGGGAGCGATCTTTTTGGAACAAACGCAATCTAGGAGACTTGGAGTGGACATCAAGAAGCAGCCGAGGAGGCCACGAGGCAGGAGGGCGCACCCTAGGGGGGGTGGGCGTTCCCTCCACCCTTGTGGGCCCCTCGTGGCTCCCGTGACCTACCTCCTTCGCCTATATATACCTCCATACCCTGAAAACATCCAGGAGCACCACGAAAAACTATTTCCACCGCCGCAACCTTATGTATCCGCAAGATCCCATCTTGGAGCCTTCGCTGGCGCTCCTCCGGAGGGGGAATCGACCACGGAGGGCTTCTACATCAACACCATAGCCTCTCCGATGAATTGTGAGGAGTTTACCATAGACCTTCGGGTCCATAGTTATTAGCTAGATGGCTTCTTCTCTCTCTTTCAATCTCAATACGAAGTTCTCCTCGATCTTCTTGGAGATCTATTCGAGGTAACTCTTTTTGCGGTGTGTTTGTCGGGACCTGATGAATTGTGGGTTTATGATCACGTTTATCTATGAGAAATATTTGAATCTCCTCTCAATTCTTTTATGTATCATTGGTTATCTTTGCAAGTCTCTTCGAATTATCATTTTGGTTTGGCCTACTAGATTGATCTTTCTTGCAATGGGAGAAGTGCTTAGCTTTGGGTTCAATCTTGTGGTGTCCTTTCCCAGTGATAGCAGGGTCAGCAAGGCACATATTGTATTGTTGCCATTGAGGATAAAAAGATGGGGTTTATATCATATTGCTTGAGCTTACCCCTCTAGCTACATCATGTCATCTTTCTTAATGCGTTACTCTGTTCTTATGAACTTAATAATCTAGATGTAGGCAAGAGTCGGTCGATGTCTGGAGTAATAGTAGTACATGCAGAATCGTTTCGATCTACTTGTCGTGTACGTGATGCCTATATACATGGTCATGCCTAGATATTCTCATAACTATGCACTTTTCTATCAATTGCTCGACAGTAATTTGTTCACCCACCGTAATACTTATGCTATCTTGAGAGAAGCCACTAGTGAAACCTATGGCCCCCGGGTCTATCTTTTATCATATAAGTTTCCAATCTACTTTATTTTGCAATCTTTACTTTCCAATCTATATCATAAAAATACCAAAAATATTTGTCCTATCTTATTATCTCTATCAGATCTCACTTTTGCAAGTTACCGTGAAGGGATTAACAACCCCTTTATCGTGTTGGTTGCAAGGTTCTTGTTTGTTTGTGTAGGTATGAGGGACTTCTATGGAGCCTCCTACTGGATTTATACCTTGGTTCTCAAAACTAAGGGAAATACTTACACTACTTTGCTGCATCACCCTTTCCTCTTCAAGGGAAACCAACGCAGTGCTCAAGAGGTAGCACACATTGGGGGGGGGAATAGGACTGGTTATCTGTCTCTGAATCCTCCTTTGAGGAGCTATCTGTAACTAGCAAGACATGCGCTTCGTCAGATAGCATTGTCTACTCTGAAGACCTTGTTTCCACTCCAGATTTTTCTATGACCGTGCCGAATGGCTGATGCACAGGAAGACTAATTGAATGTACTAAAATTGTTGAAAAATTTAACACTTAATAAAAAATGATGGCATGATATAATTCACATATAAGATGACTGACTAACCAGGGTGGCATTGCAAAATTCACATATATGATGCCTAGCTAAACAAGATGGCATTGCATGATTCACATATACGATAAAGAAACTAAGTAGATGGCATTGACACAAAGCATGTCTAAACTAAGCAGATGACATCTTTGATGTATACAGTAAGCAATGTAAGGCACCATATGCTTGATATTACCAACATCAGCATGCCAAGTTAGAGCGAAGACCTCATGGGGTAAATATGATTGGTATTCTCCTTCTGATTCCCCCTCAGAATAGTTATCACCCTCTTGATTACGATCCAAAATGGGTGGAGGGGGGGCTGCCTTTGGGCCCACCATGGAGCGACGTCTACAGGAAATTTTATTGCCACGCAAGGCGTGTCTCTTTTGCTCTACCTGATCAGTTCCATTGTGTACAATAACTGGCATGCATAGGAAAAAAACATAGTGAGATTATGTAAGGAGTGCATGCACAAATCAAGAGTGATGGTAGCAAACTGTGGATAGACCCAAAACCAATGATAGCAGGCAGATAATACCTTTAGTTAAAAAATATAGATAATGGCTCCTTTAATGTTTGTTTGCACCCAACATGAAACTCATAGTAGACACCCGAGATTAAGCAGATAGTAGACAAATTGTACTGATTGCTGCCCCAATATGTACCACAATCATTTAAAAACTCAAGTTTCAACATTAGTTTGGACTTGACTCAGAGTCTAATAGGTGAACACGACAATAATGTAGCATGTCATCATATTAAGCTGTGCATAACATCAGCAGACACGGAAGAGTGCGACCTATCTTGCGGACCCATGTAGTCCTCAAGGTCATCTGCTCAGTTGATGATGGTAAGGCAGTTGTCGTGGCTGCCGGCGGCCAAAGACAGTCTGGAGAGCGGATCCCTGTTGTGGTGAATGCTTCCGTTGTTGGACCAGCTGAGCTAGGGTGGAACACAGCGCCACAGGAGCAGGACAAACCACACAAGGTTTTCTTTGACACATATTTGTAACAGAAGTAATTGTGTAAGGGCTTGTTTGAATTTGAGGATTCTAACAATGTAGGGATTAGAAATAGACAGGAATAGGATAGGAATGCATGTGCAAAATAGAGAATTTAAAAACACAGGATTTCTGCCAATCTGGGTGTTTGATACACAAGAATTGGAAGATCATAGGATGCAAAGAAGCATGGTGAGATTAAGACAAACCACAAGAAAATGTACGGTTATAATGCTATTATGCTACTATCTCTTAGTCTTGTGCTTCATGAATAGGATTATGATAAGGAGGACAAGTGGAAATTATAATTCCTAGGATTTTTCTTTCAAGGAGACACTAAAGGAACAAATCCTACAGTTTCCCTTTGCTCCATTCCTTTTCACCAAATTCATGAAAAGTAGTACCACAGGAAACTTTCCAGTTCCTATGTTTTTCATTTACTTTTCCTTTCAAGCATTGGCTATTCTAGTAGGCAGGCTTGAGGAAGGAAAAGCCTACACTAAAAAATGTTGTTGTGCTACTTCTATTACTTTGGACCCAGGCCACTGCCCTACTAGCTCAACTCCCAGGCCCATCGAGAAATGCACAGCTCAAGCGCGCAGAGATACATAATGATGTCGTTCAAGAGAGTCCATCACAGATAGCTAAGTTGCCTGGTACCTCACTGCTTTTCATATAGTAGGATAAAATAATCGTATTTCACATTACTACATGTGCTCAGTGGACAATATATATAACATGCAGAGTAAAAAAGAGATGCAACAAGTGTACAACCTCTTTGGCGAAGCCATGTCGATCTCAGCATGATTGGGTTGGCCGGTGAGGATGCTCCGACTGACTTGGCTGTTGGAGGAGGGGAAGAAGATCTTAGGCGTCTGGAGATGGAGCCCGAGGTACAGCTCCACTGTGATGGAGGGTTTCGTCGTTGGAGTAGCTCACCTGAGTTGTACGATGCCGAGGCTGAAGCAGGACAAGAGAGACAACGTTAACCTGAGTGGAATTATAATAACATCTCCAATGACGTAAAATACATAACCACAAAGTGCTAGATGTAAAATACATCAGCCGCTCATCTCTAAACTTAACTGTCGAAACTGAATTTAACTATCGAAACTGAACTTAACTGTCAAAACTGAATTTTACTGTCGAAACTGAACGCACTAGAGGTGAGGCTACACATCAGTCGACTGACTTTTTCATCTCTGGTCAGTCGGTTTTACAGCCGTTGGATGCGAAATCAAGGGCCTGCAGTTCATCTTCAACATCCACCCCCTGAGCCGCCAGCCACCACCGGCCAAACAGCCGCACCCTGTCGCCCGCGGCTGGCGGTGCGCCGCCCCGCCCGCCCCGAAAACACTCCCCACCGCCGGTCCTCCACCGCCCCAGCCATCCCTGTAGGACCCCCCGTGCCGAGCTTTTTCTCCGGCGATCCCCACGCCACCGCCGGTGACCACCGTCCCCACCCTGAACCCTAATATAGATAGTGGGGTACCTCTCCGGCGAGCCCCCATCCACGCTGCAGCTGGTTCTTCCTTAACTCCGGCGAGCCACCCCACCCCCTGAAAATCGACTGACCCGAAAGTCGATTCGGTCGACTGAAGTGTAGCTAAATCGGAGCAGCATCGCAAGCAAGAGCAAGAGCGAGAGCAGCAGCGTGAGCAAGAGCAATAGCAAGAGAAGACCAAGCAGGGGACCGAGAGCAAGAGCAGAGCAGCAGCGCGAGTGAGAGCTAAAGAAGCAGTAGATCCTACTGATGTGGACGTCACCACCAAGGGAGCAACGCCATGTAGGAAGTGGCCGGCGACGCCGCTGTGGATGGAGTCGCATCATGTCGGCTCGGGACCGAGCGCCGGCAGCACCGTGAGATCGAATCAAGAAGAAAATGTGGCGGTTAGTGTACAACCTCTTTTGTGGCGCCGATTAGGCCGCAGCTTCATCCGAGGAAACAGTGATGATGCTGCTCTTCCTGTGGTGCAGGTGAAGACGGCAGTGTGGGAATGGAGATGGCGTGAAAGACAAGGGGAACGTCGGGGCAGCTCCTTGGAGGTGGAGGACGGGGTGGTTGAACCGGTGGGACGACGAGATCGACGACAGATCCTCATCCAGTACGGTGGATGAGGGACGTCGAGGTGTTGTTGTGGACGACGTCGTTGGGGAAGAGGCTCGGGCTGGGTGGCGGACGAAGGAGGGTATGGGGCTTCGCCGGTTTTCGCGGCCTTGGTGTACGAATGGGTAGGAGGATGGGATGGGAGTGGGCACCATGGCTTAGGGACGCGCTTGTCCGAAATGTGGGGTAAGTTATGAAAGTACCCCCACCGATTTGAGGCGGTTCTTTTGGTTCAGGGGTAACATGGGCATTTCATGTGTCGAGATTTCACAGGAGGTGGGAGTTTCCGCGCGCGTTGTAATTTTGGAATAGCAAGGCGCGGGTTGAGATGGAGGGAGTTGTCAGAGCACAACGAGACAAAGATATATCTTAAATATTTTGGGGTAACAAGGCGCGGTTTTAAGAGGCGGGAGTTTCACAGCACGATAGACAGAGACGCTAGCTTGAAATTTCGGCATAACAAGGCGCGGCTTGAAATTTCGGGAGAGCAAGCTTACCGTGTACCAAAAAAAAGACAATTCGCACCTCAACACGCATAACACACACACAAAAACCATTTAGACCAGTAAGGTACACGTGCATTGCACACATGAGATTTGGCAACCAAATTATGAATAAATACCACATTATAGCATGTATGTTTTGAGTCATATATGCATGATGTAGATGTTCGTTTAATTCTTATAGTTCATTTCATTCAAAATCATCTATTTTTATAAGAAAGGTAATATATTTTAAGATTCATGGACTTGAGCGTTGTCAGACATAAAGTAAAAACAAATAATGGCAAATCATGTAGAAAAACATTTGGGCAATTCTGATACAAAAGATTATAGAACAAAGAAGAAGTTCTTGTGTTTTGAGGTTTGTGCATTATACTTAACACTAGCGGACCGCTCTTTGGGGAATCAGCTACTTTGCCATCAGCCTGCTCTTTGCGAACAAAGAAGATTATAGAACATTTGGGGAATCAGCTACTTTGCCATCAGCCTACTCTTTGCCGTCCGCTAGCGGACCGCAAAGAAGCTCTTTGCCATCAGCTACCGAAAAGCAGACGGCAAACATTCGGCGGACGGCAAAGAAGCTCTTTGCCATCGGTCGTCTCTTTGCCGTCCGCTAGCTGACGTCAAAGAATCTTTGCCGTCAGCTGGCTGACGGCAAAGAGAGAGGTGGCCCTCACCCCCCACCCGTTGAGAAAAAACTTAACGCACCACCTCTTTCCCTGCCGCTAGCAGACGGGAAAGAGAGATAAAGGCGGACGGCAAAGAGAGGCGGACGACAAAGAGCAGGGTAACTAACGGCCGCCACCCCCCCCCCCCCCCGCCCGTTACTCTCTCTTCTCTCCCTCTCTCCTCCCCGACGCCCCGCCACTAGCTAGATCCCCACCCACCGCGCCCTCGCTGCCCGGCGCCGCCCCCGCCCCGCCGCCCGACGCCGCCCCCGCACCCGCTTGGCCTGTCGCCCCACCACCCCTCTGCCCCCACCCCACCGCTGACACCCCGTCGCCCCACCTCCCTTCCACCACCCGCCGCCCCGGCGCCGCCCCCGCCATCGCCCCCGCTTGCCCTGTCGCCCCACCACCCCTCCGCCCCCACCCCACCCGTCGACGCCCCATCGCCCCGCCACCCGCCGCCCGGCGCCGCCCCCGCCACCGCCCCCGTCGCCCGGTGCCCCCCCCCCCCTCCGCCGCCACCGCCCCCACCGACCGTCCCGTTGCTCCGGTGAGGGACTACTTCTTTTTTTCCGTTTTTTCATTTTTTTTGCTGTTTAATTGTTAGTGCTAGATTGTGTTAGTGTTAGTGTTAGAAAAGAATTAGAAGAAGTAGAAGTGGTAGAAAGAAGTAGAACAAGAAGAAAAGAAAAGAAGTAGAAAAAAGATGAAAAAAAAGAAAAGAAGTAGAAGAAGAATAAAGGAAGAAAAGAAAAGAAGTAGAAAATAGATGAAAAAGAAGAAGAAGAAAAGAAGTAGAAGAAGTAGAAGAAGAAGAAAAGAAGAAACGAAAAGAAACAGCACCCCGACCGTCCCATTGCTCCGGTGAGGGACTACTTCTTTTTTTCTTTTTTTCTTTTTTGCTGTTTAATTGTTAGTGCTAGATTGTGTTAGTGTTAGTGTTAGAAAAGAATTAGAAGAAGTAGAAGTAGTAGAAGTAGTAGAACAAGAAGAAAAGAAAAGAAGTAGAAAAAAGATGAAAAAAAAGAAAAGAAGTAGAAGAAGAAGAAAGGAAGAAAAGAAAAGAAGTAGAAAAAGATGAAAAAAAGAAGAAGAAAGAAAAGAAGAAAGAAAAGAAACAGCCCCGACCCGACACGACACCCAGACACCCCGACACCCGACCCCCGAAAAGAAGTCACCTGATGAGAAGACACAGACACCTCGAACCCCTGACCGACCCGACCCCGACGGATTATTTTTGGTATGTTGATGATATACACTAAGTGATATACATATTATTATTCATGTCGGTATTTTTTATGTTGTAACTAAATTTCGTTTACTCTTTGTCATGGCAGGTGTTGAAAGATGGTGGGCGCTGGTCGGGAGCGCTCCGAGGACCCTTCTTCGTCAGGCGCGTGGTGTGAGGTCTTCCATTCCACACGCCACCTCTCCGCCGAGCGTTGCCTGGACAGTATGGCGACACCGCCGGGCCCGTCTTCGTCAACCGCGGTGCTGAGTAGGGGTACGACGGTAAGAAGAAGAGAGGAGCTGGAGCACGTGGTCGCTGGAGAGGAGGTAGGGTGACTGCGAGGGCGCCTTCCTCGCCCGCCACCCCTAGCTGTTTCACCCGAGCACGTGACTGCTAGTGTGGACTCGTCCGAGGAGGAGGTACACGGACTCCGGTCCATGAGCCTTCGGTCCATGGGCCTTCGGCCCACGAGCCTCGGGTTGACGGTCCTTCGGGCCATGAATGTTCGGCCCACGAGGCCCCGGAGGAACACACGTCTGGATGGGGTACCTGGCCGGATCAGCCTGAGGGGCCGAGTGGCCATGCTGATGATGGCGGGGACACGACTGATTTTGAGGAGGAGGGGGGCACTGTCTACCAACGTGGTTGTACACGGCTCCCGGGCGTGCCGGCGACCCGCGAGTAGAGGTGGTTGATTATCCCTGATGGGGAGAGGTAAGTGCATTTAATCTTTTTGTACCCTTCTGCATTCACGTTTCTTCAAATATATAATGCATTAGCCTTGTTATGCTGCAGGGGTTGGGACCACCATCATAGTGTCCGCCGGCCCAACTCCGTCCTTGGAGTTCTTTGTCGGCAAAACTTCCCGGGGTTTGTCACGTTGCCTGGTCAGGGTCGGCTTCCAGAGCTTGGATTGAGTTGGGAGCACTACTTGGCTTCCTCGGCCCCGCCAGGTGAGATTATCGACGGTGTCTTGTGCAAGACGAGGGCAGACATGGTGATTAGAAAGTTCTGGGTAATTTCTCATTTACATAATTAAAAATGTTCAACTAGCTAGTTATTAATTGTACTAATCAATATTATCTCATTTGATTGTAGACATTCTATAGGTGTGACAAGGGATACGAGGAGGACGCGGCAAATGTTATCGATAACGTCTGCAAGCGCCTACTACAGAACTTACGAGACGAGGCTCGGGTGCAGGCTTTTCGAGACTACTACACCTCATGTGGTATCAAGAAGACCAAGCCGGCGTGCCGCGAGAATTTCTTGAGTAAGGAGGAGTACATGAAGGTAATTCTTAAGGCCTTGTACTTTACTTCCTTCATTTAGTAATTCATAGATGTAGCGCTCAAGTTTCTATTTCCTAACTTAGGCCCCTCCGAGATGGTGTGTGGATCGGATGGATTGTTGGGAGGTGTTGGTCAATGAGTGGTGCTCAAAAGAATGGCTAGCCCTCCACAACAAGGCCAAGGACAAACATTCCCAAATGGAAGGTGTGCCACACCATCAAGGCAGCTCCAACTTATATCAGTATGGGCGGAACTGGGTATGTGGTTTGCTTCATGATTCATGCAATTCGTTCATCATGCTAGGTTCAGCCCTTTAATTACTAATTTACTTTGTTTCTATCTTTCAGACATGCTACAATAAGGCGGATAAGGTGCCAGAGGTGTACGACCTATATGTTACGGCCCACAATGGCTCTTACAAGAAAGTCAAGGCATTCTGTGCGTCTGACCTCGATGATCCAAAAAACTTCACCAACATCTCCTCCCACAACAAGCTCGTGAGATATAGAGATGAAGGGAAGGTGAGGAAAGGGGAGGACTTTATCCCGAGCCAAGGTCCCATTGACACAGAGCTGCTGATGATATCTGGTGGTGGGAGGTCCCATGGCTCCATAGCCATGGGAGATGGACTTATTCGTTGTCCTAGCACTCTCCCGGAGATCAAGGCACGTCAGTCGAGCTCACCTTCAAGGTTAGTTATATTTACTCTCCCTGAGATAAGGCCTCATGAACGGCCAGTCCAACTCACCTTCAAGGTTAGTTATATTTACTCAGCTATCTTACCCCATTACATTGTGTGCACTTCCATCAATGATTACAAATGGTAACGAGGAGTGGTGTTGCAGGCTGCTATACAGAGTGAGAGAGATAGAACGGAGAAACTTCTGGCGGAGGCAGCAGAGAGGCAGCGGGAGTTGGAGGAGAGGACGACAAAGATGTTGGAGGAGGAGAGGGTACAGAATGACATGCAGGCAAGGGCCATGTACGAGCTCCTTGTGATATGTTTTTTCTACACATTAGCCAAAACATTCATGTAGTGTTTGTCTCATTACTAACTAGTATGACTGAGTCGTCAAAACCAAATGTGCAGTCTATGTGCGAGAAGTCCGGTCAGACCGCTCTGCCAATGGTAGTGATTGCTCCTGGGACCACAGCGAGTTTAATTTGAATGGACATTACTTGCTAGTCTTAAAATTTGAGTGTCATCATGCTAACGAGACATTGGAAATGATCTTTGGTGCAGCGTAACTCCAGACAATCATCGCATGATCCTTCTCTAGCTACCGGCACGAGCCACCCGGCTACTACACCTCCATGATCACGGTAAGTGTCTCTAGTGTTTTGCTTAACAAATGCATAAAGACCTAGACTTAGTTTTATTTCCTCCAATATGCTTACCATAATGACGTAGAGTTAGCTTCTTTTCCTCCAAAATGACTTAATAAGCTTAGTGACCTCCAAAACCATCCATTTTACCCAAGTTAGCTCTAAAACGATTTGTACTTAGCTTACTTATGTCAAAAATTGCATAATTAGCTTAGTTAGCTCATAAATGATCCATTTTACCTAAGTTAGCTCTTAAATAACCTATTTTACCTCAGTTAGCTTATAAATGATCCAGTTTATCCAGGTTAGCTCTAAAATGACCCATTTTACCTAGATTAGCTCCTAAATGATCCATTTTACCTACGTTAGCTTTAAAGTGACCCATTTCACCTAGGTTAGCTCCAAAATGACCCATCTTACCTAGGTTAGCTCCAAATTGACCCATCACACCTAGGTTAGCTCTAAAACGATGCTTTTTACTAAGTTAGCTCATAAGCGATCCATTTCAACTAAGTTAGCTCATAAACAATCCATTTCACCTAAGTTAGCTAAAAAACGATCCATTTCACCTAAATTAGCTCTTAAATGATCCATTTCACCTAAGTTAGCTCAAAAACGATCCATTTGACCTTAGTTAGCTCAAAAACAATCCATTTCACCTTAGTTAGCTCATAAACGTAGCTCATAAATGATCCATTTCACCTAAGTTAGCTGAAAAACGATCCATTTCACCTTAGTTAGCTAAAAACGATCCATTTCACCTTAGTTAGCTAAAAACGATCCATTTCACCTTAGTTAGCTAAAAAACGATCCATTTCACCTTACTTAGCTCATAAACGACCCATTTCGACTAAGTTGGCTCATAAATGATCCATTTCCCCTAAGTTAGCTCAAAAACGATCCATTTCAACTTAGTTAGCTCAAAAACGACCCATTTCATCTTAGTTAGCTCATAAACGACCCATTTCAACTAAGTTAGCTCATAATGATCCATTTCACCTTAGTTAGCTCATAAATGACCCATTTCAACTTAGTTAGCTCATATATGATCCATTTCACCTAAGTTAGCTCATAAATGACATATACTTCTTGTTCTAGTCTTCTTCTTGTTCTAGTCTTCTTCTTCTAGTCACCTATTTCTAACTTTCTTATTTGCCATTTTGCAGATTTCATTCACTTCATGGAAGCTAGCTTGCTATGATGGAGTGCTTGTTTTTTTTTGATGAAACTTTGCATTGTATCTAGCTTGCTATGATGGAACTTGCTATCTTGATGAAACTTTGCATTGTAATATGTATATGGATGGAACAATGTGTATGGATGGAACTTGATGGAACCTGCTTATGTATGAATGGATGAAACTTAATTATGTGCTGGATATGTGATACGTTTGCTGTTAAATAGCCCTGTAAAATATATCTATATATGTCATATATATTTGCTGTGAAAATTGTGGGATTAAAAAAAATAGAAAAAAAGATCCAATATACAAGCTCTTTGCCGTCTGCCACCGACGGCAATGGGATCTTTGCCGTCAGTCGCGGACGGCAAATAAGCCATGTGGTAGCCAACTGTGCTTCCTGGGAGCCGACCCATTTGGTCAGTTTGCCTACCGTGGCAGACGGCAAAGAGTAAATAATTTCGCCATCAGCAGCGGAGGGCAAAGGCCTGCCGTTAGCCACCTAACAGACTAACAACGGAATTTTTGCCGTCTGCTATCTTTGCCGTCTGCTGCTGATGGCAAAGGTCCCTTTGCCGTCAGCCGCGTAAAGCGGACAGCAAAGTAGCTATTTTCCGGACCATACGTTGCCGGAGCCTTTTGCCGTCCGTGGTGGACCGCAAAGACCTTTGCCGTCCGCCATCCATGCCTTTGCCGTCTGTCGTGGCAGACGGCAAAGTAGCTGATTCCTGTAGTGTAAGTTCAACCATGGAGTCTTCTAGATTGTACATGTGGCGAAATCTGGTGGAATCTATATGATATCCAATGGCTAGTAGTGCTGAAATTTGCCATCTCTGGACCATCGGATTCGCCTCGTCTAATGACCATGTTTCAAAGTTAAAGTTACCCGCACACAATATAAAAAATATAAAATATAATATATATATATATATATATATATATATATATATATATAGTTGTATAGATATAGATATGTGATGCGAAATCCACCCATCATCTCCAATTAGAATAATGTGTCCATGCATGGATGCAATGTGGACAAACGATCTCTGTCATCGGTATCTCAAATTCAAGTCAGTCTGACCTTGTTCAATGTGTATACATTACAACATGCTCGTTTCAAAGCCACACCGCGCAGATCTCCGTTATATTCATGCATGCATGGGTTTCAAACATCATGATCTCTTATTCAAATATTTGAATTCAACTTTACATTGATTATGACCTCACCTAGTCTTTTACACCCACACAGTCATCTTCTCTTTATAATTGGACCACTAACTTTCTCCCGTGCATGCAAGCACACACACTACCATCGGCATTATCCATCGCACACATGCAATCTTTTTCTTCGGGTTGGTCTCCCATGAAGGCACACACACACACATCCCCCTCTCCATCATATTGGGAATTCTTTATCTCTTACGCGTACATGAGCAATCGATGTTCCTCTATGTGTGTGTGTGTGTGTGTGTATAGCTAGGTCTTTCATAGTTTTCCACACAAACCGATCAATCTATATATCTAGTGAGGTCTCACCCTCTTTCCCACGTCCACATCGATCAATCTATACCTCTCTATATAGGATTACGAGGTTGTTTGGTTTGAGACTAACTTTGCCAAAGCTTGCCACGCCTAAGGTTAGGAAAATTTGACCAACTTAGGTGTGTGTTTGGTTCAAGCCACATCTTAGGCAAGCCACACTATGGTCCCACATCACATACACACAACAAGTGTGGCAAGATTCCCTTAGGCTTGCCAACTTGTGGCTCTCATTTTGAAGAACTAACCTTAGGCAAGTTTGGCAACATTGTATGGAAAAGTGTGGCACTCCTAGACCTAGAACCAAACAACCCTTACATATATAGCTAATACACCCACATCAATTATATATCCAACGCCCCCCTCTCATCATCCATGCCTTCCGCTTCATCTCTCAGACGAGCGCACAATGGCCAAGAAAGGGGGCAGCAAGGGCCCTGCACCCCCCTAAAATACATTAAGGGCTTCTTTGATTCAAAGGATTCTCAAAGGAATTTTAGAGGATTCTAATCCTAATGAATTTTTCCTATCTTGGTTGGTTGATTTGTAGGATTGTAAACCATAGGAATTTTTCCATACGATTTAGTTGCACTAGATTTCAGAAGAAACATCCCATCCACTCAAATATCTTTGAAAGAATTCTATCTTTTTTCTATGCACAATCAAACACTCATACAATCCTGTAGGATTCAAGACGACATTGCACTATAATCCCATGTTTTTCCTATTCTCGTGTTTTGGAAATCCTATGAATCCAAGAGGCCCTAGCTTTTTTATAGAAACTAATTGATTTTGAATGAGATGAACTATAAGAATTAAATGAAGGTCTACATCAGGATTATATGACTCAGAGCTTACATGCTATAGTGTGGTATTTATTCATAATTTGGTTGCAAAATCTGATGCGTGCAATGCACGTGTACCTTACTAGTACTTCGAGTATGTGCAAAACACGTAAATGAGAATTCCAATGGCATGCTACACAGTATCTCTCTTACAGTTCATGAAGCCACATGGCACATGTGGAGGCGTGTGGATTGATCACAGTGGCATGCTTCTGGTTCCAGAAGAATGTACTCGTCCTCCCTAAGCCATACTGGCGGTACATGCACGAAGCGAAGATGTGCACGCACGCCACACACACACACTCATTCCCTCGCACGCACACGCGGGTACACGGGCGAACAAAATTTTGTACCAAGATCCACCCCATGTGATAATTTTATGCGTGTAAAGTCGTTCATTCATTGATAGTCAATTAATACAACGCACGCAAATTGAGTGGACGTGAGGGCGGAAGAAAGACATTACTACTCCACTGCGCGCATGCGAGTAGTTAAATCATTTGTTGCTATTAGTACTTCCATTTGTCTCCTTCGTATTTTGTGCCAATTTTTGACAATAACATAATATTTACGCATTTGAGCAGTGTAGTCTACTTGAAATTTGTGTTCCACTAAACTCATCGGGAGCCGTTTTGGGCCTCGAAACCAAAACTATCAATTAATTTTTTCCTTGTTCCCATCACATTCGAAAACCTGCTCACACCTACTAGTACGTACCAAACCTAAACGTGTTCCCACTATGCAGGTAATAGTACTAGTGCTAGTACTTAGGTAATAAAAAGGGGAATTAACTAACCGAAAATTACTCTACCTTTCCTCCTCATAAGTGCTTCTTCTTTGTCCGTCCTTGCCATGGCCGATGAGAAGAGCTCTAGGTCGAGAACTACTCGTAACAAGGGAGCGGTAACCAAGACTACGAAAAAAAAGACAGGGCTCGCTGTCGGTGTCAAAACCGGCGGATCTCGGGTAGGGGGTCCCGAACTGTGCGTCTAAGGCTAATGGTAACAGGAGGCGGACGACACGATGTTTACCCAGGTTCGGGCCCTCTCTATGGAGGTAATACCCTACTTCCTGCTTGATTGATCTTGATGATATGAGTATTACAAGAGTTGATCTACCACAAGGTCGACGAGGCTAACCCTAGAAGCTAGCCTATGATTATGATTGTTCTTGCCCTATGGACTAAACACTCCGGTTTATATAAGCACCGGAGGGGGCTAGGGTTACATCAGGTCGGTTACAGAGAAGGGAATCTACATATCCGAATCGCCAAGCTTTCCTTCCACGCAAAGGAGAGTCCAACCCGAACACGGGACAAAGTCTTTTATCTTGTATCTTCATAGCCCAACAGTCCAGCCAATGTATATAGTCCGGCCGTCCGAGGACCCCCTAACCCAGGACTCCCTCAGTAGCCCCCGAACCAGGCTTCAATGTCGATAAGTCCGGCGCGCAGATTGTCTTCGGCATTACAAGGCGGATTCTCCTCCAAATTCTACCGAAGTACCTGTTGTAAAGAGAAGTACCCGGCTCCTCATTTAATGTTATGCTTCCTCGGCTTCTGTACTTCAATAATTTCCAGCTTCCACGTGTCAAGCGAATGTGAGGGGTCGGGGCATTTTTACACTTGCCACTCTAACCATCTAAGTAAATCGTCTATTTAAAGAGACGGGGATCTTCAGATCTAATCCACACAATCCTCCCCAAGCGAAGAATCATCAGAGCGTGCCCGAAAAACCATCCCAACATGGCCGGTCCCCGCAGCTCCTCCTCCTACCCTCACAGCGGCAAGCTGGGTGATTGGGAGAATTTCACCCTATCTCACGGTCAATTAGTGAAGTTGCAAACTCAGAGGTTCCTCCCACCTGCATACCTAGTCCCCGCCCGAGCCGGATTAGCTACTTTTGATGGCGGAGAGCAAGCGGAGAATTTCCCCAATCCATCTGGGGGAAGCGAGTATGCCTTGTCCCTTATTTGCTGAGGGGCGTCGGATTTCCAATCCATCCATTCCTCCACGGGATCTTGGAGTACTATGGCCTCTAGCTGCATAACTTCACCCCAGCCTCCAGCCTGCATATCGCAGGCTATGTCGCCCTTTGCGAGTTATTTCTGGGTAGCGAAGCTCATTTTGAGCTATGGAAGAGGTTGTTCTACCTCGTCCCCCATAACCAAGAGATATGGCGCATCGCCGGGACCGGATACCTATCCGGCACACTGAATAAGGTATCCGAAGAATGGCCTTCTGAATGGTTCTACATAGAGGATGTCTCCCTTCCTGACCCAGTTCGAATGGGTCTCCATGAGTTCACAAATACTCCATTGGTGAAGCGCCGCAACTGGCGTCCCCGGAGCCCCAAGGAGGAAGATAGCAGAGAGGTCCCGCAACTGATGAGCAAGATACGAATGCTTGCTACATCCGGATTTACAATAATCAAGGTTATGTTCGTATGCATAATGCGGGGGGTACATCCACTACAGTACTGAGGGCGTCCCATGTGGCACTTCAGTGGTGAAGACGATGCTACCTGCTGCGGTAGGAAAGGCCCGGACTCTACCAATGCTCTAGTGAAAATATTGTCCGAGTTATACAAAGGAGAGGAAGAGGAGTTCATTCGTATTAAACCACGGGACGAATTTTCCATGTACAACCCTCCCGGCTGGGTAAGTTGCCATCCCTTACTCAACTCTATCTGTTCTCGTAGTCCTTTAGCATGAATTTTTACTCTGCCCATCCCTAATAGGAATTGCGGAAGTTTACCAAGGAGATCAACAGCCCAGCTCCACTGCCAAAGGATCGCAACCGAGCCCTTGACCCCGGATTCGAAGTGGATCCGGATATATTTGTGGAGCTTGTTGAAGGGGTGTTCTACCAGGCGAGCTGTGACGGCACCGAAGTGGCCATCGTTGCTGACTATCTTGGCCTCCTCGTTGTATCACATGTAAGTGAATTATTTCGAAAAAGGATTCGCTCTTTCCGCCTTACCCACAACACAATGCTTATGTTGTTTTTTAAAGGGAAGGCGATCGGCGCGCCATGCCAAACCCGAGGCAACTCACCAACGGGGAGTGCCTACACCGGGTAGGCTTCCAAAAAGGAAGGCGAGTGGAAGTGCGGCTGAACCATTATCAAAGAGGTATGGTTTTAAACGTGCTCCGCAACGGTCATCTTAAAGTATGACATTGTCCTTCATGTCTTGGCAGGAAGAGCATCCGCCGGATTATATCAGGGGATCCAACTCACCACGCCTCTACTAGCCGGGTTCCAGAGCCGGCCTCGAGGGTGGAGGTTAATACGGGGGCGACACTGGACATCCCTCATATAGAGGATTCGGATAGAATATCCGCTACAAACTCCGAAGTAGAGAGCACCATGAATCATCGGTGTTGGCGGGCCGCACTCTGCGACCCTGGTTTCTCCGAAGAAGCTTTCAATGCTTTCATCTCGGGTGATGCATACATCTGAGCTGCTCGAGATGGGCTTGGAAGAGCCACAGACTAGTATTTGAAAGATATACGGGTAAGTAAAATCTGATAATTATGTGTATCAGTAGCCCCTGAGACTTGAAACAGTTGGTACAACTGATTTAAGGATCATTGTATGAACAGGTCTTTTCAGAGAATAATAACCTGCTATCTCAAGAGCTGGAGAGGTGTCAAACCCAGCTAAGGGCAAAAACTGCCGAACTAGAGGGATCAAAAAAGGCCTCAACTGGTAATACTTTTCTCTATCAAGAGAACGTAATCACGTATACCATTGGTTTTGACACGTTGCCGATCTAATGAAAGATTCTGCAGATCCCAGAGTGAATCCGGATATCCTACAAGAGGATGAACAGAGAGCTCAAAGGCATCAAGATGCTGGCGAGCATATACTTACCCGGGTCAGGCAGGAGAAAAATGATCTCCTGGATGCCAATACCCGGCTTAGCGTAGAATTAAAAGATGTTCATGCTCAGCTAGCTGACTCTGTGAAGGAGAATAAGAGGCTTCAAGGCCACATTTTCAGTATGTGGTCAAACAAACTCTTTATATATAGATCGGCGAAGAAACAGTCTAACAGCGTTATGTCTTTAGGTATGCTGACTAGCCGTCTCGAAGAGGAGATGCCCGGATCCTCAAGCGATCTGCTCCAAGAGCTTTCGCACCTACTTGAGCAAGTTCGGCAGGTTATGCACGGTGTCGCCAAAGCCTTGTGGCCTCCCGTCTACCTTCCAGGAGGCATGGGGGAGCTCGTACAGCTGCTTAAGGGAGTGCGGCGGCGCTTCCTACTATGGAAGATATCTGCTTGTCGACAAGGTGCGAGAGAAGCTTGGGCGATGGTAAAGACGCGGTACACCAAGCTTGATCCGAATCATATGGCCCGGATTGGACCTGTAGGGTCAGATGGGAATGAAATTCCTGTTAGCCTGGTATATGACCAGGTAGAATTAGCCGCAAAATACTCATAGCAGGACTGTAGACTAGACACCCTGTTGGAGGGCATAGAAGAAGAAATGTCTTAGTCAAAGTGACTATGTGCTTTGATGGACATATTTTGTCCCTAGCCGGATTGTAAATCCTTTGTCATGGCGGACCTTTTCGCTTCGACCTCCTGGCTCAATAGTCCAGAGTGTTTTCGAATACCCGCTCGGTTATAGAAACCGGGGTACGTTTGAAAACCAGGCGTAGGGGTAATAGTTGCTTGAACAGACAATTACCCAACTAGTTATCTTATATTACATGGGTACTAAGAAACATCTTCTAGAGAGAATAATTCCGTTAAGGGTTCCTTTCCCTGGGTACGCATGCATTAATGTGCATGTCCGAACTAAGATTGAAAGCGCAATATGTGAAAACATCTGGGGGTTTGTATTATGATAGGTAAAAGACGTCTTTATTCCATCGACCGAATATTCCCTTAAGAATGCTAGCTTTCGGCTTCACCCAGTCTGAGGTACACATCCGAAGGACCCGGCAGTAACAATCGCAGAGGTGCTCCCCTTATGCCCTAGCCGAATTAACGGGAACGTAGGGCATAAACACAAGAGCCAGGCAACCCATCTTGGCCAAAACATAAGTCATATTGATGCATATAATGGCGAAGAAAAGGTACATATGGAAGAAAGACACATATGCAATGAGCACGAAGCCCGGAATATAATTATATTAAGCTTCTGTATAGGAAGCCCCCAGGTATAACGAGCGCTACTTTAAAGTTGGTGCGTCACGAGCATCTTATTGAGTCACATTAGAGCTTTATGGCTAAAAAATAGAAGGGAGAGTATATAAATTTAGAGTAAGTAAAAAAGGAATAGAGGGAAGGAGACAAACAAAGAGTTCGGCGCTAGCTATAGAATCTTCGGAGTCTGGCTCGAGTCGATTATCTGCTGCATCACGTAGGCGGTACGCTCCTCCACTGAGAACTTTATCAATGATGAAGGGACCCTCCCACTTGGGCTTGAGCTTGTCCTTTTTCTTCTCTGGTAGGCGTAGAACGAGTTCACCAATATTGTAAGTTTTGGCCCGCACTTCTCTGCTTTGATACGGTCGAGCTTATTGTTGATAGAATGCGAAACGGGCTTTTGCAAAGTCACGCTCCTCCTCCAAGACATCTAAATTATCCTGCCAATCCAACTCGGCCTCTCTCTCTTAGTACATGCGCACTCGAGGTGAGTCATGAATGATATCGCAGACAGCCTCTGCGCTGTACACCATGAAGAAGGGTGTATATCCGGTAGTGCGGTTTGGCATGGTCCGCAGCCCCCAGAGTACGGAGTCGAGCTCCTCAACCCAGTGCGTGTCTGATTCTTTTAAGGATCGCACTAGTCTGGGTTTAATGCCACTCATAATAAGACCGTTGGCACATTCGACTTGACCGTTTGTTTGAGGGTGATAGACAGAGGCGTAATCGAGCTTAATGCCCAAGTTGGCGCACCAAATTTTCACCTCATCGGCTATAAAATTGGAGCCATTATCGCTGATGATGCTATGGGGGACACCATAACAGTGTATGACACTCGATATAAAGTCTATTACTGGTCCGGATTCGGCCGTTTTAACAGGTTTGGCTTCTATCCATTTGGTGAATTTATCCACCATGACCAACAAATATGTTTTCTTATGGCTTCCCCCTTTAAGAGGTCCGACCATATCAGCCCCCAGACCACAAAAGGCCAAGTTATGGGGATTGTTTGGAGAGCGGTAGGCAGCATATGGCTTTGGTTGGTGAAAAGCTGACATCCAACGCAATGTTGGACGAGGTCTTGTGCGTCTGTCCGGGCTGTCGGCCAGTAGAAACCTGTACGGAAGGCCTTGCTTACAAGGTCCCCAGCTGCAGCATGGTGACCGCCGAGTCCGGCATGAATTTCCGCCAAGAGTTGTCGCCCTTCCTCTTCAGAGATACATCTTTGAAGTACTCTGGTAGCGCCTCTCTTGTAGATTTCTCCCTCGTGGACTTTATAGGCTTTGGAGTGCAGAACTATGCAGCGTGCCTCGTTTCGGTCCTCGGGGAATTCTTGCCTATTGAGGTAGGCTAAGAACGGCTTGGTCCATGTGGCAATGACAACCATGATTAGATGGGCCGAGGGTGTTATTTCGGCGGTGGAGCCCCCGACTATGTCAGTGTCTTCTGTATCTGGGGTTGTGTTCGGATCCGGGCTAATATGGTTGGTCTCCCCTTGCCACACCACGGATGGCTTAAAAAGCCATTCCAGAAAGATGTTTGGTGGGACTGGGTCGCGCTTAGCTCCAATGCGGGCGAGAACGTCCGCTGCTTGATTGTTTTCTCGAACCACGTGATGGAATTCGATCCCCTCGAATCGAGCTGACATTTTGAGGACGACATTTCGATAAGCTGCCATTTTCGGATCTTTGGCGTCGAAGTCTCCATTTATTTGAGATATTGCGAGGTTTGAGTCCCCACGCACCTCCAGGCATTTAATGCCCATGGAGACAACCATCCGAAGACCATGCAACAGAGCCTCGTATTCGACTGCATTGTTGGAGTCTGTATATAATATTTGGAGTACGTATTGGACAGTATCTTCGGTGGGGGATGTTAGGACAACACCTGCTCCCAGACATGCACTACTGGAATCAGCTACTTTGCCATCTGTCAGATCTTTGTCGTCCGCTAGCGGACGGCAAAGAAGCACTTTGCCATCAGCCACCGAAAAGCCGACGGCAAAGAAATGGCAGACGACAAAGAAGCTCTTTGCCATGCGCCCTTTCTTTGCCGTCCGCCAGCTGACGACAAAGAATCTTTGTCCTCCGCCAGCTGACGGCAAGGAGGGAGGTGGCCCCCACCCACCCTCCCGTTTAAAAAAAACTTAACGCCCCACCTCTTTGCCGTCTGCTAGCGGACGGCAAAGAGAGAAAACGGCGGACGGCAAAGAGCTGCGGACGGCAAAGAGCCGAGTAACT